>NC_063349.1:43030305-43056403 GCF_021869965.1 Rhincodon typus
ACTGTCAGAGGGTCAGTGCTGAGGGAGTGCCGCACTGTCAGAGGGTCGGTACAAAAGAACATACGAACGAGGAGCAGGAGTAGGCTGTTCGAGCATGCTCCGCCATTCAATAAGATCGTGGCTGATCTTTTCATGGACTCAGATCCACTTACCCACATTCTCACCGTATCCCTTAATTCCTTTATTGTTCAAAAAAATATCTACCTTATCTTTAAAAACGTTTACTGAAGTAGCGTCAACTACTTCACTGGGCAAGGAATTCCATAGATTAACACCCCTCTGGGTAAAGAACTTCCTTCTCAATTCAGTCCTAAATCTGCTCCCTCTAATCTTGAGGCTATGCCCTCTAGTCCTAGCTTCACCTGCCAGTGGAAACATCCTCTCTACTTCTATCTTATCTATTCCCTTCATAATTTTATATGTTTCTATAAAATGCCCCCTCAATCTTCTGAATTCCAATGAATATAATCCCAATCTACTCAGTCTCTCCTCATAAGCCAACCCCCTCAACTCCGGAATCAACATAGTGAACCTCCTTTGCACCCCCTCCAGTGCCAGTACATCCTTTCTCAAGTAAGGAGACCAAAACTGCACACAGTACTCCAGGTGTGGCCTCACCAGCACCTTGTACAGCTACAACATAACCTCTCTGCTTTTAATCTCAATCCCTTTAGCAATGAAGGACAAAATTCCATTTGCCTTCCTAATTACTTGTTGTACCTGCAGACCTACCTTCTGTGATTCATGCACAAGGGCACCCAGGTCCCTCTGCATAGCAGCATGCTGCAACTTTTTACCATTCAAGTAATAATCCTTTTTACTATTACTCCTACCAAAATGTATGACTTCACATTTATTTACATTGTATTCCATCTGCCAGACCTTTGCCCACTCACTCAATGTATCTATGTTCCTCTGCAAAGTTTCACAGTCCTCTGCACACTTTGCTCTGCCACTCATCTTAGTGTCATCTGCAAACTTTGACACCCTACACGTGGTCCCCAACTCCAAATCATCTATATAAATTGTAAATAATTGCGGTCCCAACACCGATCCCTGAGGCACACCACTAGTCACTGACTGCCAGCTAGAATAGCACTCATTTATCCCCACTCTTTGCTTCCTGTTAGTCAACCAATCCTCTATCCATGCTAATACTTTACCCTTAATGCCATGCATCCTTATCTTATGCAGTAGCCTCTTGTGCGGCACCTTGTCGAAGGCCTTTTGGAAATCTAGGTACACCACATCCACTGGGTCCCCATTGTCCACCTCGCTGGTAATGTCTTCATAGAATTCCAAAAGATTTGTCAAGCATGACCTGCCCTTCATGAACCCATGCTGCGTCTGCCCAACGGGACAATTTCTATCAAGATGCCTTGCTATTTCTTCCTTGATAATAGACTCAAGCATCTTCCCCACTACAGAGGTTAAGCTAACCGGTCTATAATTCTCCATCTTTTGTCTACTTCCCTTTTTAAACAGTGGCGTCACGTTTGCTGTTTTCCAATCTGCTGGGACTGCCCCAGAGTCCAGCGAATTTTGGAAAATTACCGCCAGTGCACCTGCTATTTCTCCCACCATCTCTTTTAGTACCCTGGGATGCATTCCATCAAGGCCAGGAGACTTATCAATCCTTAGCTCCATTAGCTTGCCCAACACTATTTCTTTCGTAATAACAATTGTTTCCAGGTTCTCACCTACCTTCGTCTCTTTGTCAATTACTGGCACGTTATTAGTGTCCTCCACTGTGAAGACCGATACAAAATACCTGTTCAATGCCTCGGCCATTTCATCATATCCCATAACTAAATTCCCCTTCTCATCCTCTAAGGGCCAACGTTTACTTTAGCCACTTTTTCAAGCCACTTTTTCGTTTCATATATTTATAGAGGGAGGTAGTGAGGGAGTGCCACGCTGTCGGAGGGTCAGTACTGAGGGAGTGCCGTACTGGCGGGAGGTGACTCAGTACTGAGGGAGTGCCGTACTGGTGGGGGGGTGGGGCTCAGTACTGAGGGAGCGCCGTACTGGCGGGAGGTGTTTCAGTACTGAGGGAGTGCCGTACTGGCGGGGTAGGGGGAGTTGCTCAGTACTGCAGGGGTGGGGACGCTCAGTACTGAGGGAGCACTGTACTGGCAAGGGGGTCAGTACTGAGGGACTGGCGGGGGTGGTGTCAGTACTGAGGGAGCGCTGTACTGTCTGCAGTGCTTTTTTTCTGATGAGACAATGAAATGAGGCCCCGCCTGTTCTCTCAGGTGTGTGTTAAAGGTCCTATGATAATATTTTAACTTCAGTGACATGGAAAGAGATTAAACTTTTGGTCTTATTGCTACGTATTGTGAATTGGCTGCCAGTATGCTGAGACTATGACAGGTTCTACTACAGTGTAAGTCGTTTGTATTTGGCAAAACAATTGTGTATCTTTAAGGGTCTTGTGAAGCAGTGGTCCCTACCTCCCAGCCAGGTCCTGGTTCCAGTCCCATCTACCCGGGGGTGTGCTGCAGTAGATCCAAGCTGGTTCATTCGGAAAGTAATTGAGCACTTATAGGACGGGGCAGTGCTGCTATGAGTTTCTCTGTTAGGTCCAGCCTCTCTGTACACTAAAAGCAGAAGCGGCCGCATGGTGGCTGGCTTGGAGAGTGATTTAAGGGAAAGCATCTTCTAAAATATTGATGAATGAAAACTGTATTAATGACTAAACAAAACTTTTGCTTCTGTCCTGTGTTTAGGTATGAACATGAAATCGGAAGAGAATCTGCATTGGAAATGCTGGCTTATATCTTTCAATCCTTTCCACAGGTTGGTTCATAAGATATTAAACCATATACTTTATACCTGGCCTCATGTGCTGATTGGTTGGTAAATAAACTCTGATGGACCAAGACATGGCCACGTTGAAAACAATAGGGTACTGTAGGCTTTCCAAACTCTCAAAAGGCACAAGGCGTGAATACATTACAGTCAACGATGCTTGATACTCATTGTTGAAGGATGTCACTGTTGGATCAAATAACCTGTTCTGAAGCTGTTGAGTCTCTCTGAACCTTGATTAAATCTCCCCCTCGAAGTTCCCAGCTCTGAGGGGATCAACCACAGCTTTTCAACTCAAAACTGAATTTGTTACATCCTGAGCCCTGTAACGAAAGCAGAAATTGTTGGCAAAACTCAGCAGGCCTGGCAGCTTCTGTGGGAAGAAAGCAGAGTTAACGTTCCAAATATTGTAACTCTTCTTCAGTCAAAATCTGATACTAAGCTGCACAGGATATCGGAAGTACATGAAGTATATTCCTCTGATAAAAAGTCACTTGACTCGAAATACTAACTCTGCTCTCTTCCTACAGATGCTGCTAGACCTGCTGAGTTTCTCCAGCTATTTCTGTATTTTGTTTCAGAACTCAAACGTCCGCAGTTCTTTGTTTTATTAAATCCGTTTGTGACATGTTTCTGAATGTCTTTGTCTTTGTGTCTGCCGGCAGGGTCTGCTTCATCAGCACTATGCTCTTTTCTTCATCCCTGTCACTCTGATGATTGTGAATGATGACTCACCGAGGTGCAAGAAGATGGCAGCTCTGGCAGCCCAGTCATTGTTGAGCAAGGTGGACGAGGAGCACAAGGACCTGATGTTTTCGTTGGTTTTGACATGGTTCCAAAGCGAAAAGGTCGGAGCCTGGGCCTGAAGTAGTTTGAGAGGGTCATTAATGTTTTAGGATTCACTTCCCTGGGAAAAGGGTCATTGAATTTATTCAGAGCTGAGGTGGGTGGATTTTTGACCAAGGAAGGAGTGCAAGGTTATGGATTGGGGGAGGGTGGCGATGTATGGCAGAGGAGGCTTGAAGGGCTGAATGGCCTACTCCTCCTACTACTTATGCCCTTGATGAAATCTTGGGTTACTTTCAGCATGCTTCTTCAGATCATGAGGGTCAGAGATGTTTTAAGAGGCTGCAAGAGAAAAGAGCATTTATTTCTGTAGCTACTGTGACAGTGTCAGAACGTCACCAAGCACCCTGCAGCCAATGAAATACTTGGAAGATGTTACCGATGTATCGTGAGAAACCTGGCACATCGTTTGCACTGTAAAATCCCACAATCAATGATGTATTAACACTCCAACAAGGTTTGGAATCGGAAGGGTATAGGATTAAACCACTTGAATTAGTGAGTGAGCTTTTCCATTGTGACTCATTAGTTCTGTGATAAGCCAACAATTAGACCATAAGAAATTGGAACAGGAGTAGGCCTTTCATCCCCTTAAACCTTAACTGCCATTCAGTAGGGTTATGCCTGATCTGACATTCCTCGTATCCACTTTCCTGCATTTTCCCTGTCACCCTTGATTTCCCAACTGATCAAGAATCTATCCATCTCAGCCCTAAATATACGAAAGGACTCTGCCCCCACAGCTCTCTGTGGCAAGAAGTTCCAAAGACACTCAACCCTCTGAGAGAAGAAATTCCTCCTCAGCTCAGTTTTAAATTGGAGCTCCTTTCTTCTGAGTCTGTGCCCTCTGGTCCTAGATTCTTCCATGAGGGGAAACATCCTCTCTCAGCATTTATCTTGTCGAGCTCCTTATGCATCCTCCTTGTTTCAATGACATCACCTCTCATTCTTATAAACTCCAGTGAGTAGAGTCCCAATTTATTTAGCTTTTGCTCATAAGACAATCCCTTCACACCAGGGATGATGTGAGTGAGCCTTCTCTGAACTGCCTCCAATAAAATGATATATTTTGTTAAATAAAGGGACCAAAACTGCTCTCAGTACTTGAGGTGTGGTCTCGCCAGCACCTCATACAGTTGAAGTAAGGCTTCCCTACTCTCATACTCCAGCCCCTTTGAAATAAGGACAACAGTCCATCAGCCTTCCTGAGAACCTGCTGTAACTGTGTGCTAGCTTCCTGTGTTTTGTACACAAGGACTCCCAAGTCCCTTGTGATGCAGCTTTCTGCAGCTTTTCTCCATTTAAAAATGCTGTATTCTTTTTTTCTCTCTTCCAAGTTGAACAACTTCATGTTTACTCACATTGAACTCCAATTGCCAACTTTGAGCTCACTCACTTAACCTGTCAATATCTCTCTGCAAACTGTTCACCTGAAATGCCGAGAGAGATCCCAAGGCATTTCACAGAAAGTTGATGAGACAGTGGTGGAGACTGAACCAAGGAAAATGATATTGAGATTGATAACCAAAAGATGGTTTGCAGAGGTAGGTTTTACAGGTTATCTTAAAGGAGGACAACTCGTGCAGGTTTCCCAAACTAAACTAGCCCCATTTCCCTGCATTTGGCCTGTATCCCTCTAAACCTTTCCTATTCATATACCTGTCAAATGTCTTTTAAATGTTGTAACTGTACCTGCATGCACCACTTCCTCTGGCAATTCATTCCATATATGCACCACCGTCTGTGTGAAAAAGTTGCCACTTGGGTCCCTTTTAAATCTTTCCGTTCCCTCTAATTTTGAACTACCCCACCCTGGGGAAAAGACCTTTGCTATTCATCTTATCTGTGCCCCTCATGATTTTATAAACGTCTATAAGGTCACCCCTTAACCTTCCTACGCTCCAAGGAAAAAAAAACCCAGCCTATCCAACCTCTCCTTATAACTCAAACCCTCCAGGCTGGTAACATCTTGTAAGTAAATCTTTGCACACTTTCCAATTTAATAATATCCTTCCTATTCCAGAGTAGCCTCACCAAAGTCTGTACAGCCGCAACATGATGTCCCTAAACTCAATGCTGTGACTGATGATGGCAAGCATGCCAAATACCTTCTTCACCACTCTGTCCACCTGTGACACCCCCTTCAAGGAGCAATGCACCTGAACCTAGATCTTTCTGTTCGACAACACTGAGAGTTTCAAAGAGGGAATTGCAGATCTTAGGCCACTGATCGCTTCAGGCACAGCTGTCTGCAGTGAGTCGAGAAAGCATGGGAAATAGGTGCGGGGCTAGAGATTGGAGAATTTCAGGATTCTGAGAGTTGTTGGCCTGAAGGATGTTATAGTGATAGGTGAGTTGGGAGTCCATATATGCAAAGTGTATTTTTAAATGTGATAGAATAATGCTGTTTAATCGAAGAGAGCAAAGTGCAATAGCTGCTGTAAATCTGAAGTAAAACTGAATAACACTGTAGAAGCTTAGCTGGTCTCGCAGTATGTGAGGAGAGAAAATCTGACTCAACGTTTCAGCCTGTGACCTTTCGTCCGAGCTCATTCTCAGTTATGTACCTGTTACAGATCTCTCACCGTCGACTAGCTGCCCACGCTTGTGGACTTTTTGTGGAAGCTGAAGGAATCGTCTTTGAGAAACGTATTGGAACCATTCTTCCGACCCTTGAAGCCGCGATTGATCCTGAAAGTTTTCAAGATGTGAGTTTCCTGCTCATGCACTGCGCAACTTTTTTAAAACTCATTGTTGGGGTTAGGGATAGGGGTGGTCAGCCTCACACAACAAATTTATTTTAAACATAAAGACAGAATCGCAGTGCTGTTTCATGAATCAGTTCTGGCAGTATGGAACAAGAGGGGCTGTGTTAGTAATTTGGGTCTAGGAGGTCAGAGTGTATCTGTTAAAGATAATGGACATTATTGTGGCGCACGGTCGCCCCAGTACCTTCTCGTCATTTGGGGCTCTGTGCTGGGAGTGCCTGGCTGCTTTCTCTAAGCCAGCCCCGTGCATGAAGGGATCATATGAAGCAGAGAGGTACAGACAGCTTCAGTGAATGGACAAAAATTTGCCAGATGGAGGAGAAATGTGAACTTGTCAACTTTGGCAGGAAAAGTAGAAAAAGTGGTATATTATTAAGATGGAGACAGATTGCAAAACTGAGGTACAGAGGGTTTTCCATGGTCCTGGTATACGAATCACAAGAAGTTAGAAAGCAGGTACAGCACCTGATTTTGAAGTGAAATTAAATGTTGTTTGGGGATTTGACTATAAGAGCAGGGATGCTTGGCCATTATTACACAAGCTGACAGTGAAACCCCTCTGGAGTATTGTGTGCAGTTTGGTCTCATTTTTGTTAAGAAAGCATACAATTGCCCTGGGAGCAGTTTTGTAGAGTGTGAAGTGGGTAAGGAGCCTGGGCACAGATGAGAGTTCTATTTAACAGTGAGATGATCTGGAATACACAGCCTGGGAAGGGAGGAGGAGAGAGGTTCTGAATAGAAATTGAATAAATATTTGTGAAGGGGATTATTTGCAAAGCGACAGGGAAAGAGCACGAGACTGGGACTAAATTCTAAAGCTGGATGCCTTCCGGCCCTGCTGTGCAATTCTGATCAGAAAATTTACATCTCTAACCTTGCTCCTGTAAAAGATAAATATGGTCCTGGATCCATTTCCGATCTAAGCTGGAGAGCCTTGAGTTTGCAGTCTGTTTCTGGTTTGTGCTCAGATCCATGAGGAAGAGGAAGAGAAAGCTACAGACCGTTTGCTGTTCAGCCTTTTGACTCTGACCGTGAAACTGGTGAAGAATTGCAACTTGATCCAGCTGCTCAAACCACGTGCTGTTCTCACCACTATCTGGGGTAGGTACAGCCTTGCACTGCTGATTGTAAACTGACAACTGCTCACAAGTGGACCCAGGGGTTGTGAGCGAGGTGGGGGTGGTATCATCAAGATGTGTGGTGGGGTGGGGGTGGGGTTGCTGTTAGGTGCGTGGAGGTATGTGTGGGTGGTGATATTTAGCTGTTTAGGCCATGTCTCACCTACTCTCAGCTTTTCGGACCAGGATTTTTGTTATTATGTCTGATCTTCTCACTTGAAAGAAAAGAAAAAATAAGATTTGGCCAGTTAGCCCCTCAGACCTGGTACTGGACCCTCCGTTTCCCCTTCCTGCCTGATTCCCTTGGTATCCACGACCACAATCTTTAATGTACTGAGTGATTCGGCATCAACACCTCTCCACTGTAGAACGTTTCAAAGATTGACAGCACTGTGAGTGAAGATTCACCTCATCTCAGTCTAAATGGCTGACCCCCTCGAAACTGCGGATATGTGGTTCCTTTAGCAGCAGATTAACAGGGGTGTAGTAGTAATGTCACTGGATTAGGAGACCAGAGGACCAGGCAAATACTCTAGGGACATATCTTTAAATTATGCCATGGCAACTGGTGGAATATAAATTCATGTAAAAGTAATGTTCAGTTAAAAATTGAGCTATAGTCTTGCAGAGTTGGCTGGATGGCTGGTTTGTGAGTGTTGCCAACAGCATGGGTTCAATTCCTGCACCAGCTGTGGTTACTATGAAGGACTCTCCTTCTCACCCTCTCCCCTCACCTGAGGCAGGGAGATACTCAAGTAAAACCACCCCGAGTGCTGTAAAAATCCATCTGGTTCATTATAATCCTTACCCGGTCTGGCCTACATGTGACTCCAGATCCGCAGCAATGTGGTTGACTCTTAACTGCCCCCTGAAAGGCCGAGCAAGCCACTCAACTCATGAGGAATGGGCAACAAAAGCTGTCCTTGTCCACAACATCCACATCCCGTCTAAGAATTTCTCGAAAGTAAATTTGAAGGTTTTGCAAGATTCATCAGCTGCGAGCTCACTAACACCGAATCTGCTAACTCACCACCAGATCACATCCAAGCTCACCTGTGGCACCCTCACTCCTGGGTTTGGCTCACCTCAGCTCAGCTCTTCGGAATGCTGTTCGCCTCCTATCAACCGGAACAACTGGTGGCCAAGTGGAACACTGGCAAGGCACCAGTCATGGCAAAGAATTCCCTCAAGACGCCAGCGGCACAGTTTTTGCTGGAAGAGCTGGACAGAAAGGTAGGCCCCTCCCTGAGGGGTAAGTGCTTTGATTCATGCCACTGGGGGCATTGCAGTCAGATGATGTCCACTCCTTGATTCTCTGTAAAACTGAATAGGTTCAACCTCTTCTCCAGTACAGAGAAGGCACAGCAGTTGCCTGGGGAGATTTGGAAAATGAAGGGTTTGACAAAGGAGTCATAGGGACCTTCTCTCCACTTGATAAATTCACCAGGAGGACAGGCCTTAAGAAGAAGAGGGTCACATATGAATCCATTCAGGAGTTCAGGATTAACACCTTTGGGTTCTCCCTCAGTACTGGCATTCTCATACTGAGGCACTCCCTCCAACAGTGCAGCACTCTCTCAGTACAGACCCTTTAGTTGCACGCCATTCCCTTAGCACCGACACCCCGACGGTGCGGCGCTCCCTCGGCGCCCATCCTCCGACAGTATTGGCTGCTTCAGTTGCCTGATGAACTGACGTCTCTGAAGTGAAGCCACAACCTTCTGTCAGATGATTGTGCTTCCCCCTGAAGCAAATGCACTTGTTACACTTCATGTAACTGTGTGAATGATCTGAATGTTAGTACACCTCTCTGTTTACCATATACATGAGAGTGGTATATTGAGACATTACTGTACTTGTCAGCCAATTTTAACAGATTTCTCTTGCTGTTCTTATTCAGTAACATGCTGAACAATGAGTTGCCGTCATGGGAACAGATGGCTACTATGCAGACGCAGTTGTTTAAATTGGGAATGTTGCCCTTGGTAACTGCAGTAGTGGCTATAAATGGGCCTTTGTGGTTCTGTTGCCTTTAACCAATAGCACAGCGGAGATTGATGCTGCTGAAGGCTGTCTCTCATACTCGTACAAAAAAATTCTGAGTGAGAACTGGGCGGCAGCAGTGCAATTGGAAATTGCCCACTCTGCGACAGGTTTAAGGAAAACCTCCTCCAAGACTTTGGATGTTTGCAGTCTAACCGGTTGCATTTATTTGAAGCATTTTATTGCATCCTGATGATTTTCTAAAGAAGAGGGCTTTCTGAAATGCAATCGTTCATGTTGGAAATGCAGCAGCCAATTTGCGCATAGGGAGATTCCACAAACAGGAATGACTAGAGATAGCTGTAATAAAGAGCCGGCATGGGACCGATGGACTGAATGGCTTTGCTCGCTGTTGTTTCATTCTAGGTTTGTTGACTGAATGGGCTACCCTTGTGTGTTTTGATTTCTGTGAAGCTTACCCTCGATTTTAAATCCTAAGTTTCTGAATGCTGTTGATTTGTTTTTCAGACTAAAGTCTTGGCTTTAGCCTTTTGTCATCAGCTGCAGTCCAAGTTCCTGGATGTCATGTTGGGTGAACAGGTATGAAGAGGTATTACTGTTCTGTCGCAAATGCAGAGAGTGCTGGAGAAATTCGGCAAGCCTGGCAGCATCTGTAGAGAGACACACAGTTCACATTTCGACTCCACCGTCATATGCTCCACAGATGCTGCCTGACTTGCTGAGATTCTCCAGCATTCTCTGGATTTGTTTCAGATTTCCAGCATGCACAGTATCTTGTTCTTATTAATGTTCTGTCACTTGGGACTGCAAGGCTGGGTGTGATTAGAACTGGGGACAGTCCATGCATCACCAAAGGAAAGTGTCAAATAGTCCAGTTTACATTTTTCTTACAGTCGTCATTAAATGTTTATTCTGCCAGTGTCAGATTTCTTTAGCATCACTATTCACGTTTTAACATCTCCTCTTACTTCAGAATATTTTTTGTCAGTTTGAGAGCCCCATAAGGATGGAGTTTTTAAAGGGGGATAAAAAGACCTCTGCATTTAACTAGCATCTTTATGCACTGGACCTCCCAGAGTATATGACTTTGCTCCATACTTCAGTGAAACAAAGCCACTGTTGCATCTTGGGAAATCTGGCTGCTGTTTTGTGCACAGCAATGTGACAATGACCAGATAACCTAGCAAAATGATGTTGGTTGAGAGTTCAACAGGGCACTGAGGGGTGGTCCTCCCTCTCTTTGCATAATAACACAGGAGCTTTCATTTACATATACCCATGAGGGTCAACTGGGCTTGGGTTTAACGTCTTATTTGAAAGATGACCCTTCCAACATTGCAGCTGGCATTCAGTGCACTGTCTTCCAACCCTGCTACATTTAGAAATTTTCAGCAGGTTAATAGGTTACTCAGTGAGTAGGATGGTTTGGCTGGCTCCCACTTGCTTGTAAATTCCATCTGAGAGTCAAACACAATATTTGACATTTCGCATTCTTGTCGCCAAACAGGTGATAAAGAATTTGCTGTTTGTGGCTAAAGTCATCTACCTCTTGGAGTCTGTCAACTGTGGAGATGGAAAGAAGGAAAAGGAGACAGCGGAAAGCGAGGATGAAATGGGAGCCGAGGAGATGGAGGAAGAGACGGCAGGAAAAGGAGCTTCTGACAGTGCTGAAGGGAAGAAAGTAACCCTCAAGTGGCTGATCAGGAAACTCTGTACTCTTGCCAAGAGAGAAGCAGCCCATTCCCCAAAAATTCCTTTGAAGGTACTGTTAGTCTCCAGTCCACATTTCTGTAGCACCCTAAGTGATAAGATGCCTCAGGTTGTTTCACAGCAGACAGAACAGTGATGGATGGAATTGTTGGGGAGGGGTTGTTGATGAAGAACCAGGTCAGTAAATGAGAAGACTTAAAAACCCAGAAAAGGGGCATATGGGGGGTATATGAAGTTACAGGTTTTGGAGGAACCCATTTGCATCTCTAATTTGTTCTGTGATTCAACAAAACAATGGTTGGTTGGTATCCCATTTACCTTTCTTCGCTCCAAATCATGTAATATCCTTCGCTTAGTGAGAATCTATTATTTAAAAGGAGTGGGTTTATTTAGCAAATGCAACATTACACAAATTTACCTCCTCCTTACTAACCTCTTACGCCAGCAGTATGTCTTTATAAACTGCTTGTGTGGAATTGTTTACTAAATTGTTCATTTTTGCATGGGATGCAGGCGTTGATGGTAAGTGCAGCATTTGTTGCCCATCCCAGTTGCCCTTGAACTGAGTGCCAGGTTAGGTCGTTTCAGAGGGTGGTTCAAAGTCAGTCATATTGGAGTCACACATAGGCCAAACTAGTTAAGAGTGGCAGATATCCTTCCCTAAAGGATGTTAGTGAACCAGATGGATTTATATGGCAATTGACAATGGTCACTATTAGATTAGCGTTTATTTCCAGACTTTATTGTTTTGAAATTTTGCCATTTACCATGGTGGGTTTGAACCTGTCTGTCTCGAACATCGGATTACTAGTTCAGTGACATTACCACTATGCCACCACCTTCGTTTTAGGATTCCAGTGGGCGAACAATGCCCTTCATCCTGTGAATCTGAATGCTGTTTACATGTCGTTAACAAACCTTATCAAGATCCTAAAATGAACCTCCAATCAACTCACCAATTCTCCTTCAGGACCAGAATGGCCTCCTGTGGTGTCTGTATCTCGGTGAAGTTAGCCAAATAAACATTTATTTCCATATTCCCCAAAGCGGATCATGTAGTCTGTGGATGTCACGGGGTGAGTCAGTAAATCCCATTAGGAATGCGGGGAATGTATGTTGTAGACTTTCGGGCAAATGATCTCCTTGAAATTGCAAGATGTGCTCCTTTCAAACTCCACTTGCCTTAGGTAGCGAAGTCGATAAGGGACTAATAATGTTTATTTTCATTGTTTTTCTGTCCAGAGGACCTGTGTCTTTAAGTTCCTTGGAGCAATCGCAGTAAACCTTGGAATGGAAGGAGTGAAGCCTTACCTCCCAATAATTATTGCACCTCTTTATAGAGAATTGAACAGTACTTACTCAGAGCAAGGTAACCTTCATTATTGGAGTTGCTCAATCATTCCTCAATCATTATCAGGACATTCAATCTGTCACAGTGTCTCTTCACAAACTCCCCTACTGGCTCCATTGGTAAAGAGATAGTCGAACTCTATCTTGTGAAATTGTAGGTCACAGAAGGAGACCATTCAGCCCATCATGCCTGTATCAACATCCAAGTAATCCCACTCCCCTGCTCTTTCCCCATAGTCCTGTAAATATTTTTCTTTTTCAAGTGTTCAGACATTGAAGGCCAGATTTAGATCTTAATCTCTGTTGGGTTAAATATTCATATAAGGGTGAAATAGATAGGGTGAGCTGGTGTCAACCTGTGCATTAATGCAAACGTGTGAGCTTAATGTGCATCTTTTTAACATTTGACGCATCACTGGAGGTGACGCTTACCACTGTGAAACACAGGTCAACGTGAGGATGAGATTGCAGCTAACTTTGAAAAATTCAGACAATAAAAGTGAAACTAGCAGCATATCTGATCAGCAGTTGCAAAGCATGAATTCCAACTAAACCAATCCATCTCGGAGAATGTGCAGCTCAGGAATAGGCTATTCAGCCCCTCTGTTCCATGTTGGATCTTGTGCTCCACTCAAGCCTCCCTCCTGTCTCCTCTCCATCTGCCACTCCATAAATATACTTATCTCCCTCACGCACCTATCCACTTCCTCTGAAATGTATTTGTTATTTGCCCCAGCCACTCCCTGAGGTAGCGAGTTCCACATTCTTAATTGCTTCAAGAGAAAGAATTTCAGTCATTTATTAACTGATTCCCTGAGCTAACCCAGAGGCTAACCAATGACTATTGGAAGTTGAGCATTAAACACAATAAAAAAAAAACAAATCTGCAGATGCTCGAAATCAGAAACAAAAACAGAAGTTGCTGGAGAAACTCAGCAAGTCTGGCAGCATTTGAGGAGAGGAAGCAGAGTTAACGTTTGGGTCCAGTGACCCTTCTTCAGAACTGAAAAAACAATAACTGTGCTTTCTCTCCACAGATTTTGCTAGATCTGCTGGGTTTTTCCAGCAATTTCAGTTTTTGTTTTTGACTTTAGTTAGCTAGTTGCTTCATAAAGGTGGGAAAGTTGTGTTTTATTTTATTGTTGATGTGTTTCAGGTTTTGAAAATGTCTTAAGCTTCAGTGAGACCTGTCCTTGCTCCATGCAGGGTCTGGTGTTTACAGTTTAGTCTTCGGAATGACCCAGCCTGCTGCTGCTGCTTTGTCCTTTTCCCGTTTCAGACCCAACACTCAGGAATCTTTCCCAGGAGATCATCGAGCTGCTGAAGAAACTGGTCGGGTTGGAAACATTCTCTCTGGGCTTTGCAGCTGTGCAGAAACAGGCCAGCCAGAAGAAAGCTTCACGGAAAAGGCAGAAAGCTCTGCAGGTTCGGATTGAGTCAGGGCAGGCTGTGAACTGGCTGCTTCCTCATACTCCCAACAGTAGAAGATGTCCTCAATTCTCACCTTTCAGTCACTTTTTAACAGCTACCTTCTTGACCAAGCTGAAGGGTCACACCTCCCTGTCAAAATTCTTGTTGGCCTCACCACACCCTATCTTTGTGACCACGTCTATCTGCACAAGTCTCTCAGCTTCTCTAACACTGACTTCTTACCTAGCATTCCCAGCACAGAAACAGGCCATGCAGCCCAACTGCTCTGTGCGAGTGCTAGTTCACACAAGCATAGGCCCATCTTCTCATCTCATCCCATAAACACACCTTTTTGTTCCTCTGCCCTGTGCTGGCCTAGCTTCACCTCAGTCGACACTATTTCTTTGAGGTGATGAGCTCCACATTCTAACCAATAAAAGCAAAATAATATGGATGCTGAAAATCCGAATCAAACACAGAGAATGCTGGAGGAACTCGGCCGGTCTGGTAGCATCTGTGGAAAGAAAAACAAAGTTACAGTTTTGAATCTGATATATTATGTAGAAGAGTCTTACTGGACTCAAAACATTTAACTGTTTCTGTCTCCACAGATGCTGCCAGACCTGCTGAGTTTTTCCAGCATTCTCTGCGTTTGTTCCACATTCTAACTGTAGACCTGAATTCCCTTTTCACTTATTGGTAACCATCTTAATTCCCTGTTTCTGATCTCCCCTCCTCTACTCAATCAAACTCTTTTGAAACATTAAAGCCCTCTACCAGGTCTCGCTGCTGTATGGATTTTTACGTAATCTGTCACTTTCTGCCACTCTAGAAATGAATGAAATTGCCTCACTTGCTCTTCTTAAGAGCTTATTAACTTTTCATTGCTATTTTCACATGTGTATACGGACCCTCAGATTCTGTGCTCTCGTATCCCTCTTACTGGCTTGTTTCCTAAGGGAGAATTTGGCTTCCTACCAAAATGCACCACTCCATACATAACTATCTTGGAAATCCCCAGTTTCGTCCTGTTGGCAGCACGTCTTTAGCTACTGGAGCCCTGAGCTCTGGAATTTCCACAAAAAGAAACCTTTCTTTCATCTTCTCTTTTAAGATGCTCGCTAAAGTCTACCTCTTCGGCCAAGCTTTTGGCCAGCAGCAGTAAGACTTCCTTTGTTTCATTATTCTGTTTTTATTTATTTATAAAAAAAATTGTTAGCTGTATGGCAATCACTTTCAGTTGTTGTTTCAGGAAAGGTATTCTGCCACCCTTACCTGCCCTGGCCTACATATGACTCCAGACCCACAGCAATATCATCAACTCTTAACTGACCTCTGGGCAAATAGGGACTGGCGATAAATGTTCGCGATAATGCCCTTCTCCAACAAACAAATTAAAAAAGTGCCCACCACTAGGCACTGTGACTGTCGCAGATGTTATTTAATCTCCCCTAGCCTCCACCCAATCACAGACCTGCCTTTACTTCATCCTGCCCCCTTCAATGGCTCAGAAACTCATGCACGGATTTGTGTCTTCAGATCTGCTTAAAGATCACTCAACCTGAGGAATGAACTCTTTCTGTCTATGAATGCTGCCAACCAGAACTTTGTTGCTTTTTTTTTTAATGTCTGTTCCTTTTTGTAAAGCCCTCTGTTCCTATGAGCTGCCTTGTGTATTTGAATGCCACATTTTTGATAATGCTGTCATGAAATGCCTTATGACATTGAAGATGCTGCACATTGCTGGTTTTAAGCACATTCTCATACATGGGTTTACATTTTTTAGCATTAATTCCAACTATCTCAAATGTAATGTTAGAATCGTAAAATCCCTGCAGTGTGGAAGCAGACCATTGAGTCCACATTGACCCTCCGAAGAGCATTCCACCCAGGCTCATCCTGTCCCGTAACCCTGCATTTCTCACGGTCAACTCACCTAGCCTATACATCCTTGGACACTATGAGCAATTTAGCATGGCCAATCCACCTAACCTACACGTCTTTGGACTGTGGGAGGAAACCCATGCAGACACAGCGAGAATGTACAAACTCCATGCAGACAGTCAATCAAGGGTGGAATTGAACCTGGGTCCCTGGTGCTGAGGGGCAGCAGTGCTAACCACTGGGCCACCTTGCCACTGTTAGAGATCGCCATTGGTGAATATTTGCTTATGCTAATTTATTTTTTCCCAGGACATGGGTCTCACTGGAAATTCCAGTGTGTGTAGTCCATCCCTAATTGCCCTTGAATTGAGTGTCTTGCTCAGCCATTTCAGAGAGCAGTTAAGAGTTAACCACATGTAGGCCAGACCAGGTAAGGATGGCAGATTTCTTCCCTAAAAGACATCAGTGAACCAGGTGGGATTTTATGGTAATCGGTAAATATTGTTGATTTTGCTGAGACTAGTTTTTGATCTCAGATTTATCAGTTGAATTTAAATTCCACCAGCTGATGTGGTGGCATTCAAACCTGCGTTTCCAGAGCATTAGCCTGGACCCTGGATTGAGAAAGTTGTGGTCTAGTGATGCCACTGATCTAGTAATCCTTAATGTTATGTTCTGGGGTCACAGGTTCGAATCCCACCATGGCAGATGGTGAAATTTGAATCCAATAAAATCCGGAATTAAAAGCTAGCCTAATAGTGTGACTGCTGTTGATTGTCGTAAAGACTCATCTGATTCATTAAAGTCCTTTAGAGAAGGAAATCAGTCTTTTCCTGGTCTGGTCTACATGTGACCAATAATGTGGTTGATTCTTAACTGCTCTCTGAAATGGTCCTAACAATTCCTGCTCAGTTCAAGGGGCTATTAGAGATGGGCCACAAATACTGGCCCAACCAGTTATCTTGCCCCTGCACTCCCCCGCCCCCACTCCCATGAATGAATAGAAACTGTTACAAGTCCAGTAACATTATCACAATAGCACCATCCAGATGGCGACTCCTTAAAGATATTGTTGGCATTTCCCCCATCTGTCATCATCACTGGGCCATTATCCTGTTTATTGGAAATGGATGAAAAGGCAGAAGATTACTTTAATATGGAAACATTGTGGGCACAAACGGGTTAATAACGTATGCAATATTAGTTAAAATCCCACCATGCCAGTTTGAGAATTTAAATTGTCAGTTGGGTTTTGTGAATAAAACGCTGGTGCGCCTGAAACTGTTTGTAAAAGGTTAACTGGTTCCCCTGTGTCCTTTAAGGAGGTTTAGGCAGAGCCTGCAGGGGTTCAGTCTTAACTGCCTTCTGAAATGGACATGGGATGAATATTAAATGAAGAGTTTGCCAGAGGCGCCCTGATAGATTGAAGTTTGAATGTTTGTTGACTTCTTGCAATGTATTAAGGGGCTTTGCAGTATAAATCTGTTGGATACTGCCTGCATTAATACCCTTCGTATTTTCATTCAAAACAGACAGTTGCAAACCCGGACATTGCCGCAAGGAAGAAACTGAAGAAGCACAAAAATAAAGCTGAAGCCAAGAAAAGAAAAATTGAAGTCCTTCGACCGGGCTACAAGGCAAAAAAGGCCCGAAGCAACACGCTGAAGGATTTAGCCATGGTGGAGTGAAATGTTTTAGTTCAGTCATTTTGTACATGATGGTTTTATGCGAGAAACTGAAAGATCACTTCTGATGGCCACATTTTTTTGTCCCCCTTTCCCAACAATTCCTTTGCACTGTGGCTCAGGAGTATTTAACATGAAGTACAGTTTAATGTACTGTTTGTCTTGACAGATTGTCAATAAATGGTGCTTTGTGGTTAGCGCCTGTTCTCAAAAGAAGCTGCTGTTATCTGTTAACTTTCTGGGAGAGAAGAATGAAAGCTTTAGTAACATAAAAATTGCACATTTCAGAGCTCTGAAAGGTTTATATGCAGAAAAAAGGGGGAGGGGGATGGGGTAGGGAGTAAATGATAGGATAGAGCCGAAAGAGAGAGAAGAGCAGATGGACAGACAGAGTTGATAATGATCAGGCTGGGAGGGTGAATAGTTGTTAATGGGAACTATTAACGACTCATAACAGGTAGTGGGTAATGGCGGGCTATGTGGTAACAGGGCCTGGTGTGTGGGGTAGGGGGCTGGGACATGGGAGAGTTTAGGTCCTAAAATTATTGAACTCAATATTGAGTCCGGAGGGCTGTAGGGTCCCCAAGTGGAAAATGAGGTGTCGTTCTTCCAGCTTGCATTGGGCTTCACTGGAACACTGTAGCAAGCCAGAGACAGAGATGTTGGTCAGGGAACAGGGTGGTGTGTTAAAGTGGCAGGCAACAGGTAGTTCAGGGTCTTTTTTTGCGAGCAGAACGTAGATGTTTTGCGAAGCAGTCACCCAGTCTACGCTTTGTTTCCGCAATGTAGAGGAGACCACATTGTGAGCAGCGAATGCAGTAGACTAGGTTCTGGGAAGTGCAGGTGAAGTGTTGCTTCACCTGGATGGTATGTTTGGGCCCTTTGATATTGGGGAGAGAGGAGGTGAAGGGGCAGGTGTTGTACCTTCGCCGGTTACAGGGGAAGGTGCCGTAGGGCTGTGGGGGGATGTTGGGGGTGAAGGAAGTGTGGACCAGGGTGTCCCGGAGGGAATGGTCCCTGCGGAAGGTGGACAAGGGAGGGGAGGGGGGGGAATATGTGTCTGGTGGTGGCATCTCGCTGGAGGTGGCAGAAATGGCACCTGATGATCTTCTGGATGTGGATGCTGGTGGCATGATAGGTAAGGACAAGGGGAACCTTATTGATCGCTGTTGCGGGAGGGAAGGGAAGGGGTGAGGGTGGAAGTGCGGGAGATGGGTCGGACCCCGTTGAGAGCCCTGTTGACCATGGAGCTGGGGAATCCTCGGTTGAGGAAGAAGGTGCACATTTCGGAGGCTCTTAAGCCTAAAGGATCTTGTGACAGGATGGATGTGGCGAAGATGTTGTTTCCTGTGGGAGAATCTAGTACTGGAGGTCACTGATTAAAAATGATTAGTTGCCCATTTAAGGTAGCGATGAAGCTAAACGTTTTCTAACAACATTGTCAAAATTTGGAACTTTCCTCCTCAAACGACAAAGGAAGTATGAATATTTTTAAGGTAAAGGTGAATAGATTGTTGAGGAACGAAGGAGGTGAAAGGTAATGAGGGGTTGACATAACCAGATCAGCTATGATCTTCATCAGTGGCAGTGTTCGGCTCGAGGAGCCAAATAGCTGATTTCTACTCTTTGTTCATCTGTTGTAAATCGATTAATATCTTGTAGAATAATTGTGACTTTGATTAAGGCAAAATACTGGACCCTGAAAATGTACAGATATACAGAGTCTGAAAGACTTGGGCTGTTCACAAATGCCAGCGTTTCCATTCTGATTTAAACCCCAAGGCAGATATTCTGCCTGTTTACTTGAACTCCATTTCCACACCTTTCGTTACACCTTTTCCATTCATCCCTCAAACCCTGGACCAAACACAAGTCCACTGATGTTAATCTTACAACTTTCTCCACCTCCACAGCCTTTAGGGAAGAAGAGATTCCCATTCATTTCCTTCGAAAAAATGTTCGCTGAATTCATTCCAAAATGGTTGAGAAATCTTTTTCGAGGAAGCGATTATTTTTCTGGATTTCATTCTCTCTATCTAGGCAATAAAAATCTGTTTAACATTTTAGACACTTTTTGATTAGGTCTGCCCTCAATCTTCCACAGTGGAGCACAGATATTATGACTGTAACTCTTAATTTAACCATTTCTGTTTCAATTCAGTATCAATCTGGTGAATCTGTTTTATTTTCTTTCAAAAGCTAATCTATCCTGCCTGATGTGTGGAGTCTCGAACTGACCCAGACTCTGCGTAACTTAAGCATTACATTTCCATCCTCATCTACCCTCACACCCAGCCCTGCCCAATGTACATTCCAAGCTCTTTGTGGTCTGCTTAATATTGATCGGAAATTCATTAATCATATCTAAATCTTGCTGTTCCATTTTCTGCCCAATGGCAAATGAGATGTATATCTCATATCATTTATAGAATAATAGTATTTACAGAAGGCCATTCAATACATAAATGTCTGTACCAGCTCCCAAAACAGCGGCCCAGCTATTTCCACTTTCCAACCCTATCTCTGTAGCCCTTTAAATTCATCACTTTCAAATATGTATCCAACTCTCTTTTGAATCCTCCCATGGAATGTGCCTCCACTGCTCTACCAGGCAGTGCGTTCCAAATCCTAACAACTCTCTGAGTAAAGAATTTTCTCCTCATCCTAGTTACTGACATACCAACAAGTAGAAATAGAAGATTCTTTATCCTGTTAAAATTGTTCATAATTTTGAATACCTCAGTAACGTCGTCATCTCTGATCTGAGGAGAATAAGCTCAATTTCTCTAATCTTCCCTTGTATCTAAAATCCCTCATTCCTGGTATCTTTCTAGTAAATCTCCTTTGCACTGTCTGCAGGGCTTTAACATCCATTTATCCTAACTATGATGTTCTGTTTTTTTTTACTTGAAAATTATTCATTTAAATTAGGCAAAGTTCCTGATTGAAGGGAAGGGCTGGGAAGGTGGTTCAGTGGTCCCTGTACATAGGATTTGCTGACATCATTCTTGTAAACATATGTTTCACATTCTTCCTTCTCTGGATGCTTTCACCTGTTTGCAGGAGGCACAGGGTGACTAATTCACACTTAAAATAAAACATCTCTCGCTTACTAATTAAAAGTCACATCCTACAGCAACTGTAGGAAAAATAAATTAGTTTTCTTCAGGCTTAAAATTGCAGATATCTTGAGAGCCTGTGGGAGATCTGGTAGCTTCTCAATGTTTTGTTCACAATACCAAGCAGTTCAGCTAATAACCAATCACGTAGTTGTTGGTAGACAAAAGGCCTTTGTCGTCAACATCTGGTCACTAGTTGACAGACCAATCAGCTACTTGTTGCCAGCTGAATCTCTGTTTGTACACAGCCTTTGGTTCTATTCATCTCCAAACCGTCTAGTATTGTTTGAATCCACAGCTGTGTAAACAATATTTACAATGAGCATCAGGTTACTTGCTTTCCAAACCTGCAGTAATCCCTTCAGCGTTCTTCCGTTTTTAAAACAGTTCTTTTCTCATTTCAATCCACAGTCAAAAATACAGAAAAATAAAAAGACCGTCTTTACAATCAGCATAAGCCAGTTTGCTACTGTTGTGCAAATATATCCAGTTCTAGTCTGAAATCCAAGCTAATGGGAATTAACTGCAAATTTTCAGTGCTTTTAGGAATTTATTTTTCATTTGAATGTTGTGTGATTGGATGCGATAATTGCCTCTGGGATCAACAGTAATTTCGAAGTTGCTGTATACACAACTGAATTTTGGGACATTCTATATTCCTGGGCACAGAGGAGAACAATAGGAAATCTGGAAGAGAGAACTGAGTCTGGTAGTGAGTTAGACACTGGGTTCCAACCTGTAAAGCCTTAAATGCAACCCAGATTGATGAGTTGGGAATCTTGTTGAAGCAGTTTGTGGATTCACAAAGGTTTATCATCAATTGTTCTGATAGAGTTAAGTGAGACATAGTTAGTATTGTGTCTCAAGTGAGTCAGAGGAACAACTCAGTTTGGATCTCTGGTTCCCAGAGCTTCACCTCTGTATGTATTCCTCACCTCATGCCTTAGTCTATTGTGGACCCATTGCTGAGATCCCTTGATGCATCTTATTGAGCTTAGAAACTCTTAACGGGGCGTGCAAGAGTGGACATGGATAGACTGCTGAGTCTAGAACCAGAGCTCTCAGTCTAAGAACAGAGTTAAGCCATCTGAGAGTGAGATGAGATCTTTCTTCACTGAGGGTGGTAAATCTGGAATTCTGTAGCCCAGAGGGAGGTGGAAACTCACTCATTGAGAATAGTCAAGACAGAGATTGTTAGATTCCTAGTGACTATTGACATCAAGGGATATGCCATGGTGGTAGATGATGAACTGTGGGCTAAATTTGATTGTTGGAGCAGGCTAGATGGGCTAAATGACCATATTCTGTTTCCTTGCTTTTATCGACCCGTCCTAGATGGGGCAAAGCAGTGAGGTAGTGGTGATGTCACTGGATTAGTCATCCAGGACCTTAGGCTAATGGTCTGGGGGCGTGAGTTCAAAACCCATCCATGTACATGGTACAAGTTGTATTTAATAAAAACCTGAAACTAAAATGCTAGCCTAATGGTGACTGAATACCATTATTGTTTCAAGCAAAAAAATCAGAAGGCTCTCAAATGTTTGTTAGACTGCCCTTACCTGGCCTGGCCTGCATGTGACTCCAGACCAAAACCGATGTCATTGACTGCTAGATGTCCTCTGGGCAACTAGTGATGGACAATAAATGGTGACCTGGCCAGCCACACCCACGCCCCATGAAGGAGCATTTTTTGAAAAAATTGACTACCATCGTGCATTTATATTATCCCCAAATAGCCAAGTAGCCACTTCTTTGTTCGTTTGATACTGATGGGATCTTTCTGGTGCATTTGTCTCCTCAATACCAGTAACCTCACTTCTTGGCTACCCCAGTCATCCTGCACAGAAGGGACCTTTTCCATGGATTTCTCCCACAGTGACAGGTGCTATTCAGCATATTATGCCAGTGGGCCTAACTGGCTGTGATCTGATGAAGAGTCATCTAGACTCGAAATGTTAGTTTGCTGACTCTCCATGGATGCTGTCTGACCCACTGTGATCCTGCAGCATTTTGTTTTCGCTACAGATTCCAGCATCTGCAGTAATTGGCTCCTAATTGGCCGTGTCTCTAATTTACTCGGGAAGTTCAGAAATGGCACGGTAGATTATTCGTTATTTTTGAATTTAATTTATTGGGAAAGTCAGAAAATTTTGACCAATAACAATTTTGAACAATTCATTGATTTTGAAGCATGTCAAGTATCAGTTCAGAGGAGTAATAACTTTAAGAAACATGTTGTAACAGTACATTGAAGGGATTAGTGTAATAGCTGCACAAATAGACAATGTGTCAATTCAGAATCATCTTTGTATCCCTCAGCAATCATCCAGTCAATATCGTTCTTTGAAAGTAACTATAGTTTTACAAACTAAATTCCATTGCCATAATCAAACTGTGGACTGGATTTAAATGATTTTTGCAGTTCCTCAAATTACAAGAATTATTCATTTCTTGAAAGTACAAGTGGGTAAGTTTTATTTTATTAGCATAATAAATCTCTTGTATTACTGAGTAGGCTGCTATTCGAAGCAGTAATACAGGGAGAAATGGAGCTATACAGTTAGCGAATGGCTGTAGCTGCTTGTACAGTGTCACAGGGAATTGTTTACATAGGGAATTTCCATTGTAACACTTCTCAGTGATCAATGTTGCTATGATTTTTGGTGCTGTTAAGAGCAACAGCTTGTGGATAGAAGCTGTGAATTTATAGAATTTGGGAATATGCAAGATTTTTGTGATGTTAGAGATTTAAAACAGCATGAGAGTGATTCACGGCAGCTGATTAGAGCTCAAGATTTGATTTTTATTTGGCACTGGTAATTCCTGGACACAGGACCTTCGAAATAGATGTCAGGGAGCACTTGTTTACACTAAAGGAAGTAGAAATCTGGAACTCTCGTCATAGGCTAACTGTTGAAACTGTGCGGGGTCAATGAAAAGTTTCAAAACTGATTGATAGATTTTTTTTTAGGCTATTATGTTCTATGGAAACGATGTAGGTCGATGAAGTTTAGATACGGATGGACAGATCTAATAGAACGGAGGAGCCACCTCCTGTTGTTATACGTTGCCTGAGAGGGGGAGGATGCGAGAACGTGAGATAGGGATGCTCCATTGTGGCTTGGTGCAGTCGAAGGAAGCATTAACTCCGTTGATGCAGTCTGTGGTATCGGTTGTGCACTGGCTACACACACAGCTGAGGATGACTGGGAGCCTGTAGAAGGGGTCAACATTTGGGGGACATCCAGGAAGTTTAATGGAAATGTATTTGACATCTTGGTAGGTGCAGACCCTCTGGATCAGTGCGATCTTCGGTAGTAGTGACTTTGTGTTGACGTCCTGTAAAAGTACGTTGTTCATTATCAATGGCAACACACTGGACCACAAATACACCCTCACATTGCTTAAAAAAAAAAGGGTTTGAAGTTAGTTGCTAGTTTCGCTGTTTGTATCCCAATTGGCAATACAGTCAGTCTGGATGTGTGACAACAAGGTGCAGGGCTGGATGAACACAGCAGGCCAAGCAGCATCATAGGAGCAGAGAGGCTGATGTTTCGGGCCTAGACCCTTCATCAGAAAAGGGGGAGGGGAAGGGGGTTCTGAAATAAATAGGGAGAGAGTGGGAGGCGGATAGAAGATGGATAGGTGGAGAGGAAACAAACAGGTCGAAGAGGCGGGGATGGGGCCAGTAAAGGTGAGTGTAGGTGGGAAGTTAGGAATTCTCACCTAGAGATCAGAAAGTGAAGGGTTTGTACCCCACTCCACACATTCTCAGTGAGTGAAGACTACAGTGTTTCTGTACTTAGCTATTTTCTTGTTATTTTATACAAACTGATTGTTTTTAACCAATTTCAGAAAAGAAACACTAATTACTGGTGTTGCAGCTTTTCAGACTTTGGTTAGGCCTCACTTAGAGTATTGTGTTAAATCCTGATTGCCGTGTTACAGGAAGGATGTGGAGGCTGTGGAGGGGGTGCAGAAGAGGTTTACCAGGATGCTGCCTTGATTGGAGGGTATGAACTGTAAGGAAAGTCTAGAAAAACTCTGGTTCTTTTCTCTTGAACAGTGGAGACTGAGGGGAGACTTGACAGAAGTTTATAAAATTATGAGATGCATAGATACGGTTGACAGTCAGAATCTTTTTCCCAGAGTTAAAATGTCTAATACTAGTGGGCATGCATTTAAGGTGAGGTGGGGGAAAGCTCAAAGGAGATGTGAGGGGCAAGTTTTTTTTTTACACAGAGTGGTAGGAGTCTGGAATGTGCTGCCAGAGGTGGTGGTGGAGGCAGGTACAATAGGGGCATTTAAGGGACCTTTAGATAAGCACATGAATATGCAAGGAATGGAAGGATATGGAGCAATTGCAGGCAGAATGGATTAGTTTAATTTGGTATCATGTTCAGCACAACATTGTGGTCCGAAGGGCCTGTTCCTGTGCTGTACTGTTCCATGTACTGAAGCTTAAACTCTGTGGGGCGGCACGGTGGCTCCGTGGTTCACACTGCTGCCTCACAATGCCAGGGTCCTGGGTTTGATTCCACCCTCGGGTGACTGCCTGTGTGCAGTTTGCACATTCTCCCTGTGTCTGCATGGGTTCCCATTGGGTGCTCCATTTTCCTCCCACAGTCCAAAGAAGATGTGCAGGTTAGGTGGATTGGCCATGCTAAATTGCCCAGAGTGTTCAGGAATGTGTAGGTTAGGTGTATTAGCCAGGGGAAAATATAAGGATGGAGTGGGATGCTCTTTGGAGGGTCAGTATGGGCTGAATGGCCGGCTTCCACACTGTAGGCATCTATGTACCCATTTTTAAACTTTCCATGCATGTAAAATCAGACACACAAAGAGACAAGACATGAGACAAATGTTTCTTCCCACCCATAACAAGACTATGAAGCACAGTTCTGGCACCAGTCTGGATTTCAGATGTTGCAATGTTTTCCTTCCGTTCCCTTCTAGTTCCTTTCTGCTCCTCGAGGAGGACATGGAGTTGTGGACACATTGATCTTTCATTCACCAATTTAGAATTCACCCTTTCAGAGTCCAGTGAATGTGGTTTTTCCCTTTTCCATTTCAAGAAGGGAATTGGCAGAGAGGCTGAGATACTAGCTACTTGGAATTATTTCATATGGGAGAATGAGAGAGAGATTTTCTCCTTCACAGGCTGGATGGTTATGCTATATTGTCAAACCACAAAACTGCAGCCTCTCACCCAGCAGCCAATCGGGAAGCTGTTACTATACTGAGATCTCTTGAGGACATGTCTGTCTGTCACTGGGCAAAACTATTCCTAGACCTGAGATAACAAGGTGTAGAGCTGGATGAACACAGCAGGCCAAGCAGCATCATAGGAGCAGGAAGGCTGACATTTCGGGCCTAGACCCTTCATCAGAATT
>NC_063349.1:43061403-43120623 GCF_021869965.1 Rhincodon typus
GCACTCCCTCAGTACTGACCCTCTGACAGTGCGGCGCTCCCTCAGCACTGACCCTCTGACAGTGCAGTGCTCCCTCAGCACTGCAGTGTTAAGTTAAATTTTGTGCTGAATACTTCATTATGGCCTCAGATCCACGAATTTCTGACTAAGAGGCAAGTGAACCACCCGCTAAATTACAGCTGCCCCTTATCTACAGGATATAACTTTCTCTTGAGAATTTCACTTTATCTCAGAGTCTGTTAGTGAGGACCAGGCTCCTGAGAGCTGGTATGAATTCTTTTATTATTCATTCTTGAAACGTGGGCATCACTGGCTGGCCAGCATTTATTGCCTGTTGTGACTCTTCTCTGCACTGCTCTGAGTCACTAAATGAATCTGTTGTTGGTCTTTGACCCAACATTCAGAGCAGAATGGGCCTGAGTGGAGAAGTTACATCTTTAAACCACAAGATGGAGGTGTTCGCTTCTTTGATGCATAGCTGTGAAGGAGTCTGTATTTTCTGCCCAAGGGCTAGATGTTTGGGCTGATGCTGTCTCAATTTAAGATGAATGTGAGCTTTCTGTCCTGGTAAGAGAGATGGAAGTCACAGAAATACTTGGAAAAGAAGACTCTAAAAGTAAAGGGAGGAATAAAGGGATCTACCAACACAAATATCCAAATTACTCCAAATCAGAGCACAGGTCAGAAACTCCACGAATAAAACAAAGCAGGCAAAAGGTTTCCTTTCTGGAGGGATAGGATGGGAAAGTCAGGAAGGGAATATCAACCTCACACCAGATTTTGGTTCGACTCTGAAGTAACTGAGTGTGTTGTAGGAGCTGTCCCTGATGAATCTCGTTGCTGCCAGCATTCCGTGTCAGTGTAGGTAACGACAGGGGTGCCATGGGAGACCACCTCCTGGTCAAACCAGAAAAGGCCTCTTTGAGTTTACAAGATCCAGTTTGTTGCATGTTACCAACTCATTACAGGTGACACTGGTACAACAGACATTGTTCAGAGACTGTGGAGGGGGACAAGCCGGGGGCAAGGGGGACCGAGTGTTCAGTCTCGGTCTTTCAGGGTCACAAGCCGCTCTGTACCCGACTACACATGACATCGCCATATTGGGTACCACTTATCACATTCCTCAGCATTAACTCTTGCAGATCCTTACAGACCCACGTACAATATGATGTGAGAGCTCTTGTAGTGCAGTGTTAGTGTCACCATCTCTAACCCCCAAGGAGGCCTGAGTTCAAGTTCCCCTATTCCAGCCACAAGATGTCTGAACGAGTTGATTAAAAATATCTACAACTGTATTGCGAACCATTCTGGCTACCATTTAATTAAAAAGACACTGGAGAAAGTGCACAAAAATAACTGGAAGAGTCTGTTCAGAAAGAATACACAAACTGGGACTCTTCACTTGTTAAAGAAAAAGAACACTGGTGCTGGAGATTTCTCCAGAATAGAGACAGAAAGCAGGGGCTGGATTCTGTCTCCGTGTTTCTGACCCAACACAGATGGGGAAGTAGTCAAGAGTGTGAGTAGGGAATACAGGGCATACCGATAAGAGTTAGATGAGGGATTATAGGAAAAGGTTTGAACAGAGCATGCATTATGGAATGC
The DNA here is from genome assembly GCF_021869965.1 of Rhincodon typus. Lineage (NCBI taxonomy): Eukaryota > Metazoa > Chordata > Chondrichthyes > Orectolobiformes > Rhincodontidae > Rhincodon > Rhincodon typus. The sequence goes on from NC_063349.1 coordinate 43,063,012, forward strand.
TTAAGGGAAGGTGATGGCCTACTGATATTATCACTAAATTATCACTCCAGAGACCCAGGTAATGTTCCGGGGTACAGGGTACAAATCCTGTCACAGCAGATGACGGAATTTGAATTCCACACAAATCTGGAATCAAAAGTCTTAATGATGACTATGAAACTGTTGCTGATTGTTGGGAAAAAAAAACTCATTGGATTCACTAATGGCCTTGCCTGGTCTGGCATATATATGAAGGCAGAGCAGCAGACATTGTCTACATGGACTTTAGCAAGGCCTTCAACAAGGTTCTGCATGGTAGACTGATTAGTAAGTTTAGATCACAGAGGATCCAGGGAGACCTAGCCAATTGGATACAAAATTAGCTTGACGGTAGGAGATGGAAGGTGGTGGATAATAATTGTTCAGACTGGAGGCCTGTGACCAGCAGTGTGTCACAAGGATCAGTGCTGGCTCCACAGTTGTTCATCATTTATATAAATAATTTGGAGGAGAATGTAGGAAACATGGTTAGTACTTTTCTGGATAACACCAAAATTGATGGTGTGGTGGACAATGAAGAAGGTTAATCTAAGAATACAATGGGATCTTGATCAAATGAGAGGCATAGATAAGGTGAATAGCTAAGGTGGGGAATCCAAAACTAGATGACATAGGTTTAAGCTAAGAGGGACCTAAGGTGCAACTTTTTCATGCAGAGGGTGATGTGTGTATGAAATGAGCTGCCAGAGGAAGTGGTGGAGGCTGGTACAATAACAATATTTAAAAGGCATCTGGACAGGTACATGAATAGGAAGGATTTAGAGGGATATGGGCCAAATGAAGGCAAATAGGACTAGTTCAGTTTAGGAAACCTGGTCAGCATGGATGAGTTGGGCCGAAGGGCCTGTATAAGTGCTGCATGACTTTATGACACCAGGCTCACAGCAATGCAGTTGATTTTTAACCAACTTCTGGGCAATTACAGATGGACAATAAATGATGACCGGGACAGCGACACCCACTTCCCATGAATGAATAAAAACAAAATGAACTGAGTAGAGCAAATACAGAAGTTGCTGGAAAAGTTCAGGAGGTCTAGCAGCATCTGTGAAGAAAAAATCAGAGTTAACGTTTCGGGTCCGGTGACCCTTCCTCAGAACTGGGTCTTTTTGTGCAGCAGTTCTGAGGAGGGGTCATCGGACCCGAAACATTAACTTTGATTTCTCTGCACACATACTGCCAGACCTGCTGAGCTTTTCCAGCAATTTCTGTTTTTGTTCCTGATTTACAGCATCCTCAGTTCTTTCGGTTTTTATTGAGTGGAGCAAATCTTTTGCTAGATTTCCCAAAATAACTCACTTTAAGGGTTGTTCAAAATTATGAAGGCATTTGTTTTGTGTTGCTTGTGGCTTGGGGTTCTATTCTGCACATTGGAGAATGGCTATCCTTGTCTCTGCTAGTTGTCTGTGGTTGCGTTGTTTTGTGTCTTTAATGGTTTTCTCACTTGCCTCAGATCTGATTCTGATAACTTCCCAATGTCTTTTTTTGTTTTGCATTCATGAGATGCAGCTGTCACAGGCTGGGCCAACAATTATTGCCCACCCCTACCCCTCCTTGCCTGAGAGAAGGTGGTGGTGAGTTTGCTTCCCATTTCATTGACATTATTTTACATGTTACTGTTCTCTGTAACTACCTCTCTCAATAGCCGACTATTCCATAGTTGCTTCCCAGTATCTTGCCCAGAATATCTGTTACATTATGATACATCCTCAACTTCTTATCATATCCATTCCCATTGCACTACAGCTTTTGTGAGGGTAAATAATGAAGGTTTATTCTACTGGTTGGCCATAAATGATGATTGACCCAGTGCTGTCCCTAACAGAATGGAGAATGGAGTGGTAATGATGCAAATATTTCTGCAAGAGGTCTTGTAATTTCCTCCCTTACTTTCAATAACATCCTGGGATACATTAGATCATTATATTCTCTAAGACCTCCCAAAATTCCTCTTCTGTAATGTGAACTGTTTTTAAAACAGCAAAGTTTATTTCTCTGCATTCTCTAGACTCCATTTCTTTCTCCACAGTAAAAGCTGATGCAAAATATTCATTTAGTATCTTTTCTATCTCCTGGGTTCAACACAAAGATAACCTCCTTGATCTTGCTCTTAGTGTATTTGTAGAATCTCCTTGGATTATCCTTAACCTTCTCTGCCAATGCTATCCCGTATTCCCTCTTTGCCTTCCTGATTTCTCTCTTAAGAATGTCCCTACTCTATTTATATTGATTAAGAGATTCAATTGAACCAAGTTGTCTATATCTAAAGTAAGATTCCCTTTTATTCTTGACTAGAACCTGAATATCTTTATTCATCCATTGTTCCTCAATTTTGCCAGCCTTACACTTCACTCTAACAGGAACAAAATGCCTCTTGTCACCACACTGTTGAATGCCTCCCACTTGTCATTTTTTCTTTTACCTGTGAACAGTCTACTCCAATCAGCTTTTGAAAGTTGTTGTCTCATACCATTAAAATTTGCCTTACTCCAAGTAAAAACTTTAACTTTTATGGAAGGCTTATCCTTTTCCATAACCATTTTAAAATTAATAGAATTATGATCGCCAGACCCAAAGTGTTCCCTCACATTTACCTCAGTCACCTGCCCTGCCTTATTGCCCAAAAGAAGGTCTAGTTTTTCTCCTTTTCTAGTAGAAGTGTCCATATATTGATAAAGAAATTTTTCTTGAACACGTCTGACAAATTTTTCACCATCCAAACCTTTAACACTGTAGTAGCCCCAGTCAATGTTTGGAATATTAAAATCCCCCATTATTACAACCTTATTATGCTTACATATATCCGAGATCTCCCTATTTATTTGTTTCTCAATTTCTCTCTTACTATTGGGGGGCTTACGGTACAATCCCATCGAAGTGATCTTTTCTTCCTTATTTGTAATTGCTGCCCATATATTTTCACTGGATGAGTGTGACTCCAAACACATAGTGATGTGGTTCACTCTGAATTGGCCTCCAAAGTGGTCATGTAAGACATTCAGTTATATTCAAGAAGGTGGCTCATCAGCACCAGCACCTTTCTGAGGACAATTAGGAATGGACAACTCACTTTTGTCAGCAATGCCCACATCCAATGACTTAAAAGAAAACCCCATGTGTGAGACTGTAAGCTGTCCGTTGAGGTTACAGAGACTAATTGACTTCATGTCACAGGAAATCTGAAGGTGTACATTAGCAGTGTCATCCTGAGAGCTGGGGCCAATTGAGACACATCAATGACAGACATCGTTAACTTTCCACATAACTCAGGGCTTGCCTTGCTGTACTCTGATGGAAGAAGGAGCTCACAAGTTCTGTGCACTGTACATCTGGAAAGGTATATTGGTCCTAGAATGGGAACAGCTCAGATTCGCCCACTGTTTGTGGCTAGTCTTACCAGGAAGTCTGCTCCATGGTATGTCATATTCACACACCAACTATAACTCAGCTGCAACTGCTCTGTGACATCCATCTGTAGCTGTGTTTTATGTGGCATTTTGTGAAATGCCTTTTGGAAATCCAAATACAGTACATTTACTGTGTTCCATTTATCTGCCCAAATTAGTTACATCCTCAAAATCCCAAATAATACATTTGTCAGGTACAATTTTACTCTCAAAAAACTGTATGTTTTCTCTGCCTAATTGCAGTATGATGGACCTTGTTAACACTTCTTTAAAAGGGGAAAATCATTTGCCTTGATGGATCACAGAAGATACAAATTTAAGGTGATGAAAGAACCAGAGGTGAAAGGGAGAATATCTTCTTCAATATAGTGAGATGTTGTGATCTGGAGTGTGCTGTCTGAAGTAGAATAAATAGGAACTTTCAAGAGAAATTGATTAAAAACATGGAAAGGAAAATGTATGGGCAGATTAGGCAAATTGGGCCAGTATTATCTAGACTATTGAAGAATGAGAGGCGATCTCATTGAAACTTACAAAATACTTTGAAGGAGAGACAGAGTAGATGTGGGGAAGACAGTGCCAATGGTCAGGGAATCAGGAGACACAATTTAAAAATAAAGGGGAGGGGGTTACCATTTAGGACTGAGATGAGAATTTGCTTTTTACTCAGAGGGTTTTGAATTTTTGGAATTCTTAACTCCAGAGGAAGGTCAGTCTTTGATAGTTTAAGGTGGAGGTTAATCAATTTTTTAATACAAAGAGCACAGAAGGTTTATGGGGATCGTGTGGGTGGAAGTGTTCAATCAGCCATGATTGTCCTGAACGGCAGAGCAGTCTCGATGGGCTGAATGGCCTACTCCTGTTCCTATCTTGGCAAGGCTATGGGGAAAGTGCAGGGGAGAACAGGACTTATCAGAAATCTCATACAAAGAGCTGGCATAGGCAAAAGTATTCTTCTGCACTGTGGCATCTCATGATTCTATGACCTGGTGTATTAAGTTTTATATATGTCTCCACTGACCTGCTAAGTGTTACCAACAGTTTCTGCTTTTAATTCCAATAAGGTTTCGGATCCTGTCTGACAGTAATACACACTGAAAGCTGTCGCTCAGGGTTATCTATCAATGGAGTGAAGGTATTTGCTACTCCCAGGTTTCAAAATGGAATAGCTCATGCTTTGTTTAACAAGTCAAATGCACAGGCAATTTCATGTTTGGAGTCATTTAATGGATCATTTCAACCACATTTGCTGTTCCAACACGACATCCTTGAGGCAAGAGCTGTGTAGAACTGAGGTCGAAACAAACTAAAAGGTTTTGACAAGAGAATGATATAATGAATTCACTTTGATACTGAAATATGCACCAAGGTACTGAGCGCAGATGACTGTGACAGCATTAAACAATTTGCAGGCGAGTTTTTACCAGAGAGAATTGTGGCTGTTTTGCTGATTGGAAGGGATATTGCCAAGGGATGTGCACATGATGAAAGTCTATGGAATAGGGAAGGTGACCAGAATGGGGTAATTGTTAATTATTCATTGAGAGTTTTAGCCACTGAACCAGTATCAAGAAATCCAACTCAAGGGCTTTCAAAAGTTTGGAAGCCTGAGTAAAATTTTCCAGGTTGACATAAATATTCAGATTAGGTTATAGGTTACATTAGATTACAGTGGTTTGCATTGTACTTTCAAAAGGAACATTTCAAATGATAAGGAAGGTTTACCAATATGGTCCTCAAGGTCTACAGGTACATTCTAACCCATCTCATCCCTCAAGGCCTACAGGTACATTTTAAACGTTGATGTCTCCAGCCCTTCAGTTCTTCGACCACACTATGAAACAAACCCGCCACTACAGCCACGTGACCTTCCTCAGCTCCTGTCCTCACCACCATCACATCCCTCAAGGACTACAGGTACATTTTAAACCTTCAAAATTTGGACATACCTTCGATGCTCCATCCAGCCGTGAAGAAGGGTAATACCCAAAACATTGACTGCTCCTTTCCTCCAGATGCTGCCTGGCCTGCTGTGTTCTTCCAGCCTCCTGTTTGTCTACCATGGATTCCAGCATCTGCGGTTTTTTTTGTCTCTAACCAATGTGTTACCTGCACTATGAGGAAAGATTGGATAGGCTGGAGTTGTTTTCCTTGGAGCAGTGAAGGTTGAGATGGAACTGAAAGAAGTGTAGCAAATTATGAGGTGCACAGATAGGATAAATAAGCACTTTTATTCCAATGGTATATGAGAGAATAACCATAGGGATACTTCTTGAAGGGCTGCAGACCACCTGATGTGGGTGACCCACAATATCACGAGGGAGGGAATTCCAGGAATTTTACCCAGCAACACTGAAGGAATGGTGATACGTTTTTAAGTCAGGATGGTGAATGGTTTAGAGGGGAACTTGCAAATGGTGGTGTTCCCATGTATCTGCTGCCCTTGCCCTTCTAGATGGAAGTAGTTGTGAGTTTCAAAGGTGATGTTGAAGGATCTTTGGCAAATTTCTGCAGTGCATCTGGTAAATGGTACACACTGCTGCTACAGAGCGTCAGTGGTGGAGGAATGTTTGTTTGTGGTGTCTGTCAAGTGGGCAGCTTTGTCCTGGATGGTGTCAAGCTTCCTTAATATATCGGGAAAATATTTCTTCTGTCTTGCCATATCACTTACCAAAGACAGGAAGTTTGTGATGGTAGCCAGCAAGCCTCAGTTACGTCACGGGAGGCAGCTTTCAGTCTGTGGGCCCCGGCACAGTAAGTCAATGCAGTCTCCGATATCAGTCCAGGGGCTGGGATACATTCAGTCAGCCTCTTGCAGAGGTCATAGGTAGGATCCTCTCCATGTAAGGAATGATGAGCCACATGTTGGGCAGCCCAACACCTGTCTAGACTCTATCTGCCCTATTGGAGGCTGTTTTCCTCCTAGAATGAAAGACAGATATTCTGGGAGATTAACATGGGCATCACAGTTGTTACTTTTGGTATAGGTGTTCCACATGAGTAACTAGGCAGTGCAGAGCGTTGGTGGTATTGGGCATGGGGTGAGTGACAACAACTGAGGAAATATGTTGAGTGATAGTGAGAGTGGTGGAGCATAAGCTTTGGTGAGAGGTGGGTGCAGTAGTGGATACACAGAGTGAGTGTGAGGTATCAGAGAAAAGGTGTTGGCGCTTACAGTCTTCCTACAGTGCTGGGCATTTCCCCCAGAGAGGTGAGATTGTACTGACCCGGGTAGCAACCCTGGACTAGACAGGCATTGTCTGGTGTCATGAACCCTTCTTGTAAGAGCAGCATCTTTTTATTTAGTGTTTTTCAATAATGGGGACTAAAATGAGAAAGAACTGTTTTAAAATGTGTTAGAAAGAATGGCTGCAGTTTTGAAAAGCAAATAACCTGAAGCCGACTGCGCACATTATAAACAACTGTTTGAAAAAGCAGGAATTGAAGCTTCAGATGCAGATGATTTGGAGCTGGTTGGGTGGGTGGGGGGAGGAGTACTGCAACAAGAAGTTGATTGCTTACTGGTCACCAGTCCATAGACCAATGACAGAGATCTGTTTGCCTGCTAACAGCTGTGCGATTGGTTCTCAGTTAAATTAACAGCTTGGTGCTGGGAATAAATTACGGAAAGGAAGAAGTGCTCAGTTCAACATCTCTTAACAGGTTGTGTAGAAAAATAAGTTAAATAAAAAAAAGGCAGGTAGGGCCCTCGTGTGGCACAGTGGTAATGTCCCAATCCCTGGAACAAAAAGTCTGGGTTCAAGTTCCACCTGCTCCAGAGGTGTACAGTAACATCTCTGAACAGGTTGATCAGGAAAATTGGATAAATTCTACAGTTGAGCCCTCAGGTGGCACAGTGGTAGTGTCCTTACCCTTAGACTAGGAGGTCTGGGTTCAAGTCCCAACTGCTCTAGAGGTGTGTAATAACATCATTGAACAGGGGGTTGATTAGGAAAAATAAGCAGACCGTAGGGGATACAGTGCTTTTTTTCCCTACACCAAAAATAAAGTGCTCAGTTTATCATCTCTGAACAGATTGATTAGAAAAATAGGTTAAATTTTTAAAAAATGACTGGATGGGGGACACTATTGTAGTGCAGTGGTAGTGGCCCTACTCCTGGACTGAGAGGCACAGGTTCAAGTCTAAAAAAAAAGAGCTCAGTTCTTCCCAGTGTAGGAGTGGTCTCTCTGTTCTCTGTAGTCAAAAACGCCTTGATGAAAACCAGTTTCTTTCTCCTGGGTCAGTTGCTGAAAGCTGTGACTTTTAACTGATAAGTCAATGACTTTTTATGAGTGAACCGGCCACCTTGTATCTCTTACCAAGCAGTAGAAGAAACCAGACAAAAACGACTGAAGCAAAGTGCTGGCCAGCACAAGAGACAAAAGTATCATCTCAACAACAAAACCTGGGAACAAAGACTTACTGAACTGTCTTTCCAGTATGTTCCCTCTACCTACTCTTGCCTGTTTGTCAGTCTGCATGTGCGTAAGGTGGAGTTTATGAAGGGATCAGAGTTTTAATCATGTTGTATGCTGATGGTTTATAACTGTTTACCTGCAACTAGAGTCTAAATAATAATTCTTGTTCAGTACAGAGAAACCTGGTCAAGCTATCAGCTTGTGGCTGAAAGACAGGTAAATTCAGAAACTTAGTGAATTCTATGAAGTCATTAACTTTTGTAATGACTCCAGGAATAATAGAGTTTGATTTCCAGTGCATTACCTCAGTGACGGCTGGTTCTGGCAGAAGAGGGCTGCTGACTTTTCCCTGTCTGTCAAGTCCAGGAGAAACATCAGGAACCATGCGGGGGACCTCCAGACTGACAGTGCTTGTCTGGGTGCACAAAAGCCTTTTAAAGGTGGCGTCGCTGCTGGTCATTTCCACGATATCCCAGGATTGGTGAGTTGTCCTGGGCATGGCGCGTGCTAAGATGGGGCTGGAGTCGGATGAGGTGGATGCTATTGGGATTGGTGTGGGTAGTGAATGCGGCGTGTCTGGTAAGATATATGGGATAAAACTCGCAAAGCATTGCAGTGACTTACCAATGTTTATAGAAGTAACATTGAAAGCATCCTATCTGGATGCATCACGGTGTGGTATGGCAACTGCACTTCCCAAGACTGCAAGAAACTACAGGGAATTGTGAACACAGCCCAGTCCATCATGCAGACCAGCCTTCCGTGCACTGACCCCATCTATACTTCCCGCTGCCTTGGGAAAGCAACCAGCATAATCATCCTCTCACATCATCAACATCCTTGAAGCGGAAACATTTGCAGGGCGAAGGGCAAAGACAGGGAAATTGGGACAAAGTGGATAAGAAGTCAGAACAGCGAGATGGACTGAATGGCCTCCTGCCGAGATGCAAGTTTCTGTGAACATGGTGCAAGCAAAGCAGCTGCTTGCGGGTTGGAATGTAACTTTTAAAAAATTAGAGTAAAATAAATATTAAATCTTTGTACACCTGCTGTGAGTTTTATTGTAGTTGTACAAAGATGAACCCATTGTTTGCTGAGCTCTATCAAGTTACACGCTTTGTTTTGTTCAGTCAGTTTTAAAGGATTTGTGAGGGTGGAGTGAATATTATTGCTTCGGGTTTCAAAGTCACAGATACCAGCGTTAAGGCAGCAAGCTGGTAGTGGTAGTAGGAACTGCAGATGCTGGAAAATCTGAGATAACAAGGTGTAGATGAACACAGCAGGCCAAGCAGCATCATAGGAGCAGGAAGGCTGACGTTTTGGGCCTAGACCCTTCTTAGTTATCTCAGGCTAGCACAGTGCCTGTAGTTTAGTTAATGTCAGCTTTGAATCGCCAGGTAGCGTACGCCACACGATTCGTGTTAGACTTGCTTTACCTTGATGAAGGTAGAAAAAGCAATTTCTAGCTGTCGTTCTAGCTAAAAGCTCCCTTGTGCAGTGGAGAAAGAGACCGTGGTGTCAGTTTCAAGGGCCTCTGGCTGAAATTAGCTCTGTGCTGAACGTTGTCTGCACCGGTTCCTTAGCCTTCAGGAAGATTAGGTCTGCATAAGGCCTAATGGAGGCTCCTTTAGGGAATTCTCACATTGGCCAGCTGCCCCGACTCATTCCACCTCCAAGTGGGCGGGACTGGCATCCCAGTACCCGCCCTGGTTGGGGCAGAATTCAAAGCAATTGAGCAAATCAGTGACACCACTGGGATCTTGAGATAACACAGTGTGGAGCTGGAGGAACACAGATGGCCAGGCAGCATCAGAGGAGGAGGAGGAAAGTTGACATTTCGGGTCTGGAGATTCAGAGCCCCCTTCCCCCTCCCCCATTTCTGAAGAAGGGTCCCAACCCAAAACGTCAACTTTCCTGCTTCTCTGATGCTGCCTGGCCTGCTGTGTTCCTCCAGCTCCACACTGTGTTATCTCAGATTCTCCAGCATCGGCAGTTCTTACCACCACTGGGATCTTGCTGTGCACTCTCCAGCCGAAAGGGAATCTTTCCCGTGTCTGTGTTAAAGCTGCCCGTACATGACGTTAATTAAAATGGAAGAACAGTCACGAACAAAGATTGAATATCTGTCTAGTGGGAACATTTCTGCTGACGCACAGCCTTTTGAAACCTGCCTTACAAGTTTTGGGAGAGTTTAGAGAAGTACACATCAACCGTAAACTGATTATGTGGAGAATCGAGATCGTAGGCAGGTTGCATCTAGAATGTTGACCCGTATTAGCCACAGGAGCCAACCAGTTTCTCCTTCTTTCAGAACCCCTTGGTGATTTTAAAGGCTTTTGTCGATCAAGCTGCCTTTCAACCCTTTAGACAGAGCACAGAGAGGCCCAGGCTGCTTCCCCCTCTCTGAAATATGCAAGGCCTCCACTCAGCTAATGACTGATAGCCAGAATGTGTCGAGGCTTGCACAACTCCCTACTGAGGCAACCCAATTTCACAAATGCAGCATCACACCAGAGGCAAAGGAGACAAGTTTTATTCATTGTCAGGTCAACTGCATAGGGGATATAACGTCAAAAAGACTGTTTATGTTTTAAACACCAAAACAAACTGAACTCTCACACACCCAACTCTCGAGGCTCAATCCAAAAACACATTGAGTTGATCTCTTGCAAAAAAAACCCACTTAATCCCCTCCAAGGATCCTCCCGCAACCCCCCCCACCCAAAAACTTACTGCGACATAAAAGTTACATGCAAATTAACAAGCTAACAAAACAAAAACCTCCCACTTTCAGTGGATGATCTTTCTGTTCACAGTCAGAGAAAAAGAGGGTTTTAACACCATTGTACAAGGCAGAAAACAGGCCAGTTAAGAACTGAAAATGTTTTTGGTGTCCTGTCTCTCTGTGCGGCCACCAGGTCACACAAGGTTCCTCTGTCACCCACGCCTGAAGTGGGCAATTGACCTCTGTGCCACACACAAATATGTAAGCTCGTGCCCACTTGGGGCTCTGTTTAGAAAGTTTGCCAGTGACTGCCCTCAGCGATAAGATGGGATCAGCCTGAATCCCACCAGAACTAATCCCCCCGTCGAGGCGCCTGCAAGAGACAGTGACCTGAAAGGGAAGTGTGAATGTTTTTGTTTCAAAATGCTCTGACTGGATTATCAATGAAGTTCCATTTGGCTGTCACTGCACACACTCCCCCATCCCATTGCCTGCACCAGTCACAAATTTTGGGCTATGGAATTTTACCGAACAGAGGGACACTGTTCAGCCTCTTGTGCTGGAGCTATAACTCTGAAAGAACGACACAATTCATCCTATTCTCCTGTCCTTTCCTCACATCCTAGATCTTTTTCAAATAGCCTTGACCAGTGATGGCCCAGTGGTATTATTGCTAGATTTTTAGGGCAGCATGGTGGCTCAGTGGTTAGCACTGCTGCCTCACAGTGCCAGGGACCCGGGTTCAATTCCACCCTTGGGCGACTGTGTGGAGTTTGCACATTCTCCCTGTGTCTGCATGGGTTTCCTCCCACAGTCCAAAAATGAGCAGGTTAGATGGATTGGCCATGCTAAATTGCCTGTAGTGTTCAGGGATGTGTAGGTTAGGGGGATGGGTCTGGGTGGGATGCTCTGAGGGCCAGTGTGGACTTGTTGGGCTGAAGGGCCTTGTAGGGATTTTTTTTATTAAAAAAAAAAAAATTCTTGACATCAAAAGCACCTTTCAAACTCCATCTAGAAGGACAAGGGCAGCAGATACATGGGAACACCACCACCTTCAAGATCCCATCCAAGCCACTCACCATCCTGACCTGGAAATATGGCACCATCCCTTCAGTGTCACTGGATCAAAATCCTGGGAATTGACCTCCACTTAGGGGTAGTGTGGGTCAATCTATAGTGCAGTGCATGGATTACAGCTGTTCAAGATGACAGTTCACCACCACCTTCACTAGGGCCAGGCAATAAATGACCACCTTGGCATTTATTTGCATTCCTCGACAAAATTAGTTTAAAAAAAACTCTCTTTAGAGAACAAACCCTGATAAATACAAATAAGTGAGTGCCTTTCAGAATATGCAAATATCAGACATTGAAATGCTAACGCAGCCAATGTATTTGAATAGCTAAAACTGTTTGACGGAGGAGGGATGCTATAAGTTAGGCATCTGCATTAAGCCTCCTTCTGAAAATGGTGAAGACAGTTCATATTTGAGCCAGTGGTTATTCAGGTTCCCAGCACAATAAAATGTTCCTTTTCCTCCTGGGAAGTTGAGGATTTGTAGCCGGAGCGCTAATCCATTGTCATGTGTTGCCTGGAGGAGGGTGATTAACAGCTTGTCTGATGTTGGGTCATGGTTACAGAGCAGCAGTAGTCAAACTGGCAGACAGGATTAAGGGAGCTGGAGTAGAACTCAGTAACGCCCTGACCTGTATTACTCAGTTCACTGCCAGGATAACCCAACAGAGGAAATGTGGGACCACCACAAAAAGAAACTCTTTCTCCCTCCCACTTCCTCATGGAAACAGGCTTGTTGGCGTCATCGCTGTCTCTGTCAGTCAGTCTCAGTAAAATGACTTCCGTTCGCGAGATGCATGATAGGCCTTTGTCGTCCGGTTATTGATAAAATCTGACTTTGTGAATCCAGCCTTCGAATAAAACAAAACAAATTCTCAATAACTAATGGAACAGGTAAGAATGGTCCCATGTTTCTGCAAATGCTCTGTCAACCTCAGGGAATCCCAAAGTGCCAACGAAATACTTTATTTTTGAAATGTGGTAACTGTTGCAGTGTAAACAACCTGGCCACCAATTTTGTGCACAGCAAGCTGCCATAAACAGCAATATAACAACGAGCAGGTATTCTGTTTCAATGTTGCTGATTGAGGCAGGATACTGATGAGAACACATTTTGCCCCTTTTTTATTTGGTCAATTCTGTGGAAGAGCTGGTGCCAACAAGATGGACCGAACAGCCACTTTATACACTGTAACACCTCAGTGAGGACATGGGCATCACTGACAAGGCTAGAATTTGTTGATAATCCCTAACTACTGGAATGGCTGGCTCAGTCTTTTCAGAGAACACTTCAGGCCACATGTAGGCCAGACCAGGTAAGGGCAGCAGACTTCATTCGCAAAAGCACATTAGTGAACCAAATGGGTTTTTACTATAATCAATGATCATTGTCATGGTCACCAACACTGAGAATAGCTTTCATTTATCAGATTTAAATTTCACAAGCAGCTGTGGTGGGATTTGAACCAGTGACCCCAGAGCTTTAGCCTGGCCCTCTGGATATTACCACACCGCCAACATCTGGCTTTTGAAATGGATGGGACAGAATGGCTGGCCAGGCAATGCCCGCGGCAGTAATCACATGCCACATGCTGCTCCTGGACCAGGCCCCTGCTGTTGCCCCCCCCCAACCAACACACACCTGCCCCTCCTGCGGCCCTGACCCCATAACCATGGGCTGGGACCTCAGCACTGCAGCCCTGCCCCCCACCCCACTGCCCCACCCTGATCCAAGCAGAGTGGCCCATACGTCAGGCTGTGTATGGTGGGCCCCCTGGAGGCTGGTTCCTGATGTAACACCCACCCACCCACCTCATCCTCTATCCCAGGCCCCCAATTATGAGGCAAAGTCAGAGGGCATAAAACATGAACCACACAGAGTAGGACTGGAGTCACGTGTAAATCCGGAGTACGCAGGGATGGACATTTCCACACTCATGAACCCGTTTAGTTTCTCAATCGATCGAGCAGGTTGCACAGGCGTTTTCCCCCTTGAGTTAGTTTAGTCGGCTGGACGGCTGGTTTTTGCGATGCAGAGTGACACCAACAGCGAGGGTTCAATCCTCACACCGGCTGAGGTTACCACGAAGGACTCTTCTCACTAAACTCTTCCCTTTGCCTGGGGCGTGGTGAGTTTCGGGTGAAACCATCATCAGTTGTCTCTCTCTAATGAGAGAGCAGTTGCGCACGAAAGTGAAGGTAAAGTCCAGCATAGGGGCAAGGCTGAGAACGTGGCACCTTCATGGTAACCTCAGCCTGTGTGGGAATTGAACCCGCACTATTGGAATTACAAACCAGCCATCCAGCTAAATATACCATGGTGGCTATCATACCAAAAACCTTTTAAAAATTTATTTAATTCCAATTGCAAATCATTCTAACCAATGACCCTGATTCCCCTCCTGAGGGGCAGAGGTTGAGGGGGAGGGGGCACCTGGTAGTGGATGCTGGGAAAGTGGGGGGAACATGTAGACTGGGGAGTTTATCCTCATCTCTTGCAACGGTTCCCAGGACTCGTCCTCCACAGCAGCAGCAGAAAAATCCTGGGTCTGCTGGGTTGTCACAGACTCTTCGTAAAGGTCAGGACCGCAATCCGCACTTCACCAGCGAAAGATAGCCAGGGATCAGGGATGAAGAGACATTTTGGAGGGAATTCCAAAGCTCAGGACCCGGACTGCAGAAGAGACAGCCATCAGTAACAGAGTGACTAAAATGGAGGGAATGCTAAGTGTTCAGAATTAGAGCAACGCGTACATCCCAGAGGGCTGCACGTTTACAGCAAGTTACAGAGATAAGGAAGAGGTAGGGCCACAGAATAATTAAAGTCAAGATGAGGATTTTCTCAAGTATACAGCACAAGAGAAATGGGTTCCAACTGCACCAAAATGAACAGTTAGTGTGTAAATTAGAAACGGCCTGGGCAAGAGGGGAAATTAGTTCATTCTGACGTGACCTTGACGCCTCGCTCTGGGGGTTAGCTCGAGAGGGTACCTAGTTTGAGGCAAAACGACATGAGTAATGATGCAAAGGGCACCTCATATCCCGCCTTGGGAGCCTACAACCCAATGGTCTCAATGTGGACTTTACTCGCTTCAAAATCTCCCCACCCCCGACCTCACCCCAAGACCAGCACCGAAGGGTCTAGGCCCGAAACGTCAGCCTCTCTGCTCCTATGATGCTGCTTGGCCTGCTGTGTTCATCCAGCCCTGCACCTTGTTGTCTCAGATTCTCCAGCATCTGCAGTTCCTACTATCTCTGATTCAATTTTAACACCCCTCTCATCTCCGCCTCCTTGACCTGTCCGTCTTCTCTCCCGCCTACCCGCCCCTCCCTCCTCACTGACCAATCCCTATCCCAACTCCATATCTACACTCACCTTTATTAGCTTCAGCCCCGCCTCCTTGACCGGTCCGTCTTCTCTCCCACCTATCTGCTCCTCTATCCACCTTGTATCACTGCCTCCCCCTCTCTCTGCTTATTTCAGAGCCTCCTTCTCCTCCCCCATTTCTGAAGAAGGGTCCAGACCCGAAACACCAGCTTTCCTGCTCCTCTGATGCTGCTTGGCCTGCTGTGTTCATCCAGCTCCAGACCTTGTTATGATGCAAAGGGAAACCAGGGTAAATAACTCCCATTAAAACAGCTCGTAAAGCTACCTTTTTGTAGGTACCATGAAGCTCCCGATGTAACCACAGGCTGTACAGCAGATTGGAGGCAGCTTTTCCGGCTGGGGTGGTAACATTACTGGAAAACAGAAGCACTGAGGTTATAGATTGCACATTATAACCTTACAATGTTACACAGCACAGAAATGAGCCACGCACTTCCACTGGTTCCCAACCAGTGCTGTGCTGTCTCTGAACGCCCTCCTAAACACATTTAATGGTCTGGCTTTTATATGCAATCCCCTCCTCCCCACAATCAGCTGGGGAACACCTTTAGTGTTGGTGGTGGTGGTGCTGGGGGTAGAGATGGTAGCTAGCCCCACCACCAAGCTGACCCCGTACAATTGTATGGTCTTATGGAAAACCTACAAGATTCTTACGGGATTTGACAAGGTAGATGCCGAATGGTTGTTTCCCCTGTAGGGGACTGTAGGACCAAAGGGCATAATCTCAGAGGGCCCACCCCTTGAAGACAGAGTTGAGAAGGTTTATGTTTCTCTCAGACAGCAGTGAATCTATAGAATTCTTTATCACAAAAAGTTGTTCGGGTTGGGTTATTAAGTATATGCGAGGTTGAGGCAGGCAGATTTCTAACTATCAAATCAGTCATTATCTCATTGAATGGGGAAGCTGGCTCGATGGGCTGAATGGCCTACTTCTGTTCCTACCTATTGAAAAGGTCGTCAGAAGATAACGCAAGTTTGATAGGCTGAACAGCCTCCTTCTCTATTACTTCATATTAGTAGATTAGGAGTGTCCAACAAAATGGACCCAAATGGGGTAAGTGTGGTAACAGTCCCATCAACTCAGCTCCGGCTGTAACACGGCAGCAACTTAAAGGATTCAATGAGTTGTGTTGTGTAAATATCAATAAGACAGGCCTGGCAGATGCTGATGTCAGAATCTTGCCATGAGCCAACCACAGGAGTCAACGGAAATAAACACGTTGAGGGAGATGTAAAGATGTACAGGAATTGAAATTAGGATTAGCTATTGTCCATTTTACACAATCACTCACAGCTAAAGCCATCCTAGTACCTGATGCATGTTGATCACATGTTCAATATTAAGATATTCCACCCCACCCCAGTATATTCGTGTATTGTCCTGGGTGTCAGTCCCACTTACCGGTCAGCATTGCTAATGCTTACGACTTTAGTCAAGCCTCCGTTCAGCACGAAGTTGCGAATATTTTGCGGGTTATTCTGAACAAGGTTGTTCAGCACATGGCAGATAAAAGAGAGCGTCTCATTAGGCATCGAAGAGTCTGTGTCTGATTCTGGGAGAATTGATATCAGGTCGGGCATGATCAGACTGGCTGGAGGAACAGAACAGCAGGAGAACAAATATTGAAGTTTCCGTTGAGTGTAAATATAAAGTCACCATAGTTTCACAGGACCAAAGGGCTGCTCTCATCAGAGAGAGATGAGGGGTGGTGGTGGTTTAATCTGAGGGTCACCGTGCCTCGAGTGAGGGTAGAGGTTAAGGACAGTCCCTCATGGTACCCTCAGCCAGTGCAGGAATTGAACCCACACTGTTGGTGTCACTCAGTATCACAAACTGGCTGTCCAGCCAACTGAGCCAACCAGCACTTGACTGAGGGTATAACCACTCAGGGCAAGTCGCTGCTGAGTGACTGCTTCCCACATGTAGTGAGCTTCTGACCCCCATTTGATCCTGGTGTTTGTGTCTGAAGCCTGTGGGGACAAATTCTACCCTCACTGACAGACAAGTTGTTGACTTTAGCAACTAGATCCCACTTTGCACCGGAGGGTTCAATATTGTGTGCACAGTATTCAATCCGTGGAAGCTGCCATATTGAAGATGGCTGCTCCCTATGCATCCAGAGGTGTAGGCCTGAAACTGGCTGTGTGTCTGCATGATTACTACAGAGGTCTAACACTAGTTTCAGGCCCCTCCACCAGACTGGATTCTTCACAAGTCACTTCCAGCAGATTTGAAAAAAAAATGCACTAGCTTTTTGTCCTCACGAGTGAAAAATGCTTATTGACGTAAGAAATTGCTTGTTGTGGTAGTTCTTGCCCGACTCTTGTAAGAGACCAGAGACTGAGAATTGCCTCAGTTCTGAACGGGCTGGGAATTCTTGTCCCATGCTTCAGGTGCAGCCCAAAGTCACACGTCGGCTCATAACGTGATTTAAAAAAAATAAATTTGCCACAAGCTATTTTCTATTTAGTAAACCACACCAACTCACTCAGTTCCTCATGGACTTTAGGGTTTCGCGACATGTTTCTCAATAAAGAGACTGCAGCTTTCTGTACGCTTGGCTCCTTCGAGTACAACATCCGCCTGATGTGCTGAAGCCCATTCTCTTTAGACGTGATAATCTCAGAAATGGTGAATCCCATCTGAAAGTGGCCAAAACATTAAACCCTATATCCTATTGTACATTGCTTAGTCAGTTCCTATCACTGCAGGGACAGGCAAATCTCAGGTGATTCATTAAAACAAAAAGGAATTGAAATGAATAAGATGTATTTCATCTGTCAATAACCTGCCCCATAGTGAACAATCCGTTTTAAAGTCTGCACCTCTTGGGGTGAATTGTGGCTCCTGCCTCTGAGCCAGGAGCTTTAGGTTCGAGTTCCACTTCAGGACTAGATGTATGAGGAAGGTGTATTCAAGTTAGTAGACTATCAACCAGAATAAATCTTTCTGACACAAACCAAGGTCAGGTGGTAATAGTGGGAACAGGCATGTGATGGAAAGGACATTGGAGACTTGATCATAATTATCCATAGCTCCAGAATATAATGTGTGTGTAAAAAAAAAAACATGCTACTGCAGTGACTAGAACTCCTGGAGTGGACTGCAACACAATACAATCCACCTCAGTAATATGCCACTGACTGATCACCATTTAAAAGCAACACCACTGCCACTATGTTACATAATTCTTTTTAAATGTAATGTCCTAATTTCACACAACCATTAGTGAAAGAATCATGTAGGTTCGTTATCTGCACATAGCTGTGTCTTCAAATAACACCCTCTGGGAAACTGTGTGTTATTTGTAAGCAACTAGGGAGGCTGGTAGTTAGGGTAATGGGAGTTTAGGCCCGTATGTGGCCATTAGTTGAGAGTATAGGTTTAAGGTTGTTCCTGCACTGTTATACTTCTATGACTAATACATCCCAAATAAAAGCAAAATACTGTGGATGCTGGAAATGTGGAACAAACACAGAGAATGCTGGAGAAACTCAGCAGGTCTGGCAGCATCTGTGGAGACAGAAACAGAGTTAACGTTTCAAGTCTGGTATAACTCAATTCTGTCCTGAAAAAGGGGCTCAAAATATTAACTCTGATTCTCTCGCCACTGATGCTGCTAGACCCAATGTAATGTACCTGACCTTCTATCACTGCAGCTTCTAACCATCTCCCTAGCAATGAGACAAATACATCATATCTTGTTGAGGAAGTTAATAATTGACAGCAGTTTAGGATATGCCTCCTTGAAATACAAATGTACTTAATATCAAAGCAATAAAATCCATACTAACTAATGTCAGTGATGTACAAAACTGATTTCACTAGGAGTGAGGTCACTAAGTAAATGTTGTGTCACTGGGTGATGGTTCTGTTTTGGAGTTATATAAATGCCAGGGGCAGAATGGGGTTTCTCAGAAACCAAAAACATGGGGTGGGAGGGGGTGGTGGTGTGGAGCTGGGTGTCTATAGAGCCCAGTGTTCTCAGGGCACGCCCAGGGTCCCAGGTCAGGAGCAGGATTGGGGTCTGTGATTTCTCTCCCTGCCTCTGGTAAACACAAATTCAATACTGATTTGTGGCCCAACTCCTGCAGCTGGGTCTATGAATTCTGAGCTAAGGACCCAGCCTGACCACCTTGAGCAAAATCTAGCTGGGTCTCGCCTTGCCTGTTGCAGTAATAAAACACTATGTATGCAACTACAAGAAATGTAAGGGATGGGCTGATGCCAATTCTAGACGCTATTTCCTGGAGGTTTGTTCTTACCGGTCCATTGCTGGCTGTAAGATTTTGGAGAGCCCCCAGAGAAGCCTCCTGGGTGCAGTTCCCGGTACTCCTCGCAACGAGAGAAAGGTACACCCTCACCACCAAACTGTGCCAAAGCCACTCAATACCCTTGGGATTCCTCTTCTCTTCCAAAGACGGAATATTGGCCATGTCCTCCTGATAGGATAGATTGAGAATCTATCAATAACTGGAAAAGAATCCACATGTCCCTCTGGTGTAAACATGGAATCTCTATTATAAATCTCTGTTTCATATCAGATTCAAGAACAGCTTCTTCCCTGCTGTTATCAGACTTATGAACAGAACTCTCATAAATTAGAGTCAATCTTTCTCTGCACCTTCTCTGTGGCTGTAACACTATACTCTGCATTCTGATCTTATACCCTGATGTACTTATGTAAGGTAGGATTTGTCTGGACAGCACGCAAAACAATATTTTTCACTGTATCTTGGTACATGACAATAATAAATCAAATCCAATGAAGGAACTTTAACATTATCTTAGAAGACTCAATATTTACTGGTACAGTTGTACACAGAAAAAGAGTTATGCCTGTTTGTTTAACTGATTTATTTCCAATTTTCGGATGATCCTATCAATTCTGGTGTTCAGGGGTCAACATTCATCCCATAACCAACAACACTAAAACAGATTACTTGGTCATTAACTCTTTCCTTCCTGACTTTTGTGGTTTCCTACATTACAATAATGACTACACTACAGTACTTCATTGCGTGGAAAACACTTTGGGACTGAGTTTCTGGAAGAAATGATACAAGCGTCATTTATATTTTCACAATCAAGCTTGGCTCATTTAATCTAACACTGCCAACCTCCTTACAGTTATAGTTTCCTAAAATTAAACGTTAAAAGATTTCTGTATGTGTACTCGCTCCTCAGGATTGTTTTGAATTGATGTAGCGTTGAGCCCATGATGAGGTAGAGAGTCAGCACTTACCTCCTTCAGCCGTGAACTCCAAACTCCAAAGCACCCTCCTGATTTCTTCTGTGATGAGGTAGCATTTTTCCAGGCCAGGGTGTCAGAGTAGGCACTTGGCAGCTCACTCTCCAGTTGGAAAGATAGGTTATGTAAGATGCACATGCAGTTCTCTGTTGACTGTGGAGAGAGCATCGAGATTTATTCCAGCCTAGTGTCATGGACTGAGCTGATCGCAAGGGGGTAACCACAGTGGGTTATCTCAAGGGGCAACTGGAAGGACTAAACATCTGTCTTTTTGAAAAAGATATTCTATCAGGGGAGGGCCAACATTTGTCACCCATTTCCCAGTTGTCTTGGAGAAGGTGGTGGTGAGCTGCATTCTTGTACTGATGCAGTCCGTGTGGTGTATAGGCACCCGCCCTCTTGTTAGGGAAGGACTTCCAGGATTTGGACCCAGCCACAGCATTGAAGGAATGGTGTGCGACATTATTCCAAGTCAGGCTTGGAAGCTTGCTGGTGGGGTTGTTCCCGGTTTGCACTGAAGATGGAGGCAATAGGACAGATTGAAGTAGGTCCAGAGACGTGAAGACTCACCAGCCTGGTCTCTAATACGGGCTTAAGGGCATTCAAGTCTTTGAGTAGCTGTCTGCAGCTCACTGATCTCAGGAACAGACTAAAACTATCTAATACCTTTCTCACAAAGGTGCATTTTAGACAGGCTAGCCACTTCAGAGAGGCAGGATTTCATCTTGGAAAAACACCTGATATTGTAGCCGGTGCTGTTATAACAGGGACATGCTGATGTGGTGGTAATGTCAGTGGGCTGGAAATCCAGAACAATGAGGTTGAAGGATAACTAATTATTACTCCTTTTTGCAAAGGGTGGTGGGGGGGGGTTGGGGAGTTGGGGTGGGGGTAGGGCAGGGCGGCGGTGGGATTGGGGAATCCCCCTCCATTAGCCTTGATTCCATTTACCTTATCATCCTCTTGATTATTGGCAATCGTGAACTGAATGAAGTGGACAAGGGAATCAATCAGCCCCTCACATTCTCTCATTTGCTTTCGGCCCTCTGGACTAGCTGAACTCAAGTTTCTGTAAAAAGGAGCGCAGCAATCAATGCTAGCTAACATTAATTCTTGGTAATTCTGAACAATTACAACTTCAAACTGTATGTGGTGGCAACTGTATATTCTGCTATTTCCAACTGGCAAGGTTTTGCCCTTGGGCTGTAAATATTCAGGTCAGTACAATCATATAAAGTCGACCATTCTGTGTGGAGACAAGTTGAATTTTATCACAAATTCTGTAATATTCAAGGTGAAATGCTTTCTGAATTATTTTTTCTTAATTTTATAAAGCAAAGTATATTTAAAGAAAAAAATACTTTACATTAAGCACATATAGATGACCAATTTCCAAATCTAAGCGACCATGAAGCAAATGGGTAACGGGAGCCCATAAAATCCTTTAAATCCACATGTTACAAGAACACAATGCAAATGGTCTTATTTTATTCATGCTCTGTTACTGTTACTGAACAAGTCAGCATTTCTGGCCAACCCCCAAGTGTGTGGTTGGTAGGCCATTTCAGAGTAACCACATTGCTTTGGTTCTGGAGACACATGTAAGGTCAGATTTGCTAAGGATGGCAGATTTCCTTCCCTAAAGGGGTAGTGGTGGGCTTTAGTTGATAGTCACCATCAATCAAACAGGCTTTGCAGTAGCTGAAATAAATTTCTCCAAAGGCCATGGTGAGATTTGAAACCGTGTCCCCAAACAATCAGCCTCTAGATTATTACCAAACACCATCACAGTTTAGTCAGAGGAAGAATATTTTATTTTCTTTTAAAGTCTTTATATTATTAAGAACTGAACCCTGGTGGTTTTCAACAAATTGACCAAGAACCAAGCTGTGCCACTCTCACAGCCATTCTGGTATTAAATGCTCATTAGCGAGCATAGTTTTCTACCTGACCTGGTAATGGTGTCTGATCTGAGATGAACTAACAAGAGTTGTGATGAAGGCTATGGTTGGAATAATCTGGGATCAAATTTGCTTGACACCATGGGCACTGCTGCAGCTTTCACAGAATATCTGTTTCCTGCCGTAGGGAGATAACATTCACAGCCAAACTAAATAAACAAGGAACAAACTGGAGGCTGAAATCACTTAGTGAGTCAGGGTACATCTGTTACTTGTAGTGTTACCAACTCTCCAGGACAGGCCTAGAGTCTCCGGGGATTGAAGATTAATATCCAGGTCAGTAAAACCTGCCAGTAAATCTTCTGAGACAATGAAAACAAGGTTCTCTCTTTTTTTTGTTTGAACACCTATGTTATACAAAAGAGCACGGGTGATGGGGAAATAAGGGGCAGGCATCACCCAATCATGTGATGAATAACACCTTCGGTATCCAATTGGATGTGGATGTGCAGTGATGGGTGACCATTAGGAGTGTTTGGATGGGTGGAGTAGAAGAGAGAGAGAGGTAGAGACACACACAATTGTGATGATTGATGTATCAGTCATCCATTGGCAGGAGGTGGAGGTGGAGAGCAAAGGGAATAAAAGGTGGTCATGTAATTTAACTCCAGGAACATGTCCTACAGAATCTGGCAACTGTTCTGGACATCCTTTTGGGGCTGGAAGCCAGATACTAACTTTTTTTTTGCTGATCAAGTTTAGTTCTACTGTTTAAGAATGAGCAAAATTTCTGAAAATGTTGAATAAAAACTGAAAGAACTGCGGATGCTGTAAGTCAGGAACAAAAACAAAGTTGCTGGAAAAGGTCAGCAGGTCTGGCAGCATTTATGAAGAAAAAAGTCAGAGTTAACGTTTCGAGTCCGGTGACCCTTCCTCAGAACTCAGGAAACAGGACCTGAAACATTAACTCTGATTTTTTCTTCACAGATGCTGCCAGACCTGCTGAGCTTTTCCAGCAACTTTGTTTTTGTTTCTGAAAATGTTAGTGTCTAGAATCCAGGTTCTATCAGGAGAAGGCATTAAACAAATCCATGTGGATTAATTTTTAACAGAGTCAGTGCAAGGTTTACAATACAACTGCTCAGTCTATCCATTATACTTGTGAAATATTTATACCCATGTTTCCATGGTGATGAATGAGAGGAGAACTTTTAAACAACTACTTAATTCAATGGTGATTTTTGTGGTTGTTCCCTTTGAGTAGCTCAGCAGACAAGATTGTTCAGTTTTTGACAAAAGAAAGGAGGTGTAATTTCAGCGAGATAGTGTTAATGCAGTGTGCAGTGTTAATGTCATCTAATTAGTAATTTAGAGGCCCAAACTAATGTTCTGTGGGCATTGGTTCAAACCCCACCATAGCACCTGGTGGAATTTTAAACTGAACCACATTGCTCTGGGTCTGGAATCACACGTAGGCCAGACCAGGTAAGGACAGCAGATTTCCCTCTCGAAATGGCATTAATGAACCAGATAGGTTTTTACAACAAGTGACAATGATTATTCTATGACACTAGCTTTTTTTAAGTTACTGATATTTCATTGAATTTGAATTTTACAATGTGCCATGGTGGGATTCGAACACCCATAGAAAGTTAGGGTCCCTAGATTATTAGTCTAGTGTTGTAACCACTATGCCTCAGCCTTCGCCTGTGACTAATCATGTTGTGATAAAGGAGAGATGGAATATAACCCTTTCTTTGAAGTACTACTGTGTTCTGGTGCGTGGGCCTGGAAATGTTCTCAATTTCCTGTGATTTGATAATGACTCAACCAGTTCATGACACCAATATTGTAATCATCCACCACTCCTGTAAACTGTAGCTCACTTTGTGAATAACTATATTCACTTTTCTAATGGATGTAATTTTCCTTTCTCTGTTACATTGGGGCAGTCACCAACATTACCAAGAGGCAAAGCCACATTATCTTCATTCAGAAGGAAGCGAGAGTCCCGTTGTAGCAATCGGCAAAGCTCTCACCAAGGCCTGGGTGAGGGGCAATGCACGTGGTGCTAATCCTGCTTGTCTTTTCCAATAACTTTGTTTTTGTTCCTGATTTATAGCATCCATAGTTCTTTCAATTTTTAAAAAAAGAGGAATCACCATCCTATTACTATTTGAACAGAGGCTGATGAAGTTATTGAATCCTAGAATGACAGAATGCTGAGGGGAAGTTTCCCTCTTTGACTTATGGTTTACTTATGGTGCCCCAGTGATTGAAGGTTCCTGGATGTTTTGGGGTGAATTGCCCCCCACTCCCATGTGTTTTGATACTAGTGTGTGGCCAATGACTCCAGGGCTCCCTAGAGCACATAAGTAAACCATAAGTCAAAGAGGGAAACTTCCCCTCAGCATTCTGTCATTCTAGGATTCAATAACTTCATCAGCCTCTGTTCAAATAGTAATAGGATGGTGATTCCTCTTTTTTTAAAAATTGAAAGAACTATGGATGCTATAAATCAGGAACAAAAACAAAGTTATTGGAAAAGACAAGCAGGTCTGGCAGCATCTGTGAAGGGTAAAACAGAGTTAACATTTTGGGTCTGGTGACCCTTCCTCAAAACTTATGGTGGCTGGGAAAACATCAGTTTATATGCAGAAATAAAAAGACGTTTTTCCCAGCCACCATCAGTTCTGAGGAAGGGTCACCGGACCTGAAACGTTAACTCTGTTTTATCCTTCACAGATGCTGCCAGACCTGCTGAGCTTTTCCAGCAACTTTGTTTTTATTCCTCTTTTTCTGCCTGTTTAAATAATTCACTGATGGGCAGAAACGCATCATGTGAAGGTGCCTCTCCGGATAACAGTTGTTTCATGTCATCTGTCTTATATCTACCCTATCAACAAAGCTCTTTATAATCTTAACCTTTTCTTGAGAAAGATTTCCAGCTTTTACAATCATATACTGTATGCTGAGACGCTGGAGATGTTAAAAATAAGTACATCCTGCTGGAGGGAAATTAATCAAACAGAAAATGACAGATTTTCATTTTAATATTCGGTCCTACCCTTGGGAAGGGTTGCTTATCGCTGCAAAGCTCCAATGTCTTGCCAACAAGGTGCAGGGCTGGATGAACACAGCAGGCCAAGCAGCATCATAGGAGCAGAGAGGCTGACGTTTCGGGCCTAGACCCTTCATCAGAAAAGGGGTTTTAATGCATAACTTAGTGAGTGCTCTTAGCAGTTAGTGTGTGAATTCAGAGAAAGCAAGGAATGATTTCTTGCCTCATTCAACCCAGCAATCATTTACTTTAATGGGATAGGCCCAGATTTGAACATCTGAATTTGCTGGGAATTACTTTTTCCTGCCGAAAATCAATTACTTCACCGCATTAAACTTCATCACTAATGCTTAGAACAATTAAAAAAAATAAAATTGCTGAAAAAACCCGCAGGTTCAGCAGCACCTGTAGAGACAGGAACGGTGTTAACCAGCTGAATGTTATCAGGAATTGGCCAAGCGTTGATGAGTTTCATGGTTGGGTTTCTCTTTGAGCCCTGGCAGGTTTTCTGTCACTATCTCCCCAACTTTGAATAAAAAGCAAAACAAACTTCAGATGTTGGAAATCTGAAACAAACACAAAGTGCTGGAGAGTTAATGTTGAATCCAGTGTGACTTTTTCTGATGAAGGGTTTAGGCCCGAAACGTCAGCCTTCCTGCTCCTATGATGCTGCTTGGCCTGCTGTGTTCATCCAGCTCTACACCTTGTTATCTCAGATTTTCCAGCATCTGCAGTTCCTACTATCTCTGACTTTTTCTTCAGACTGTTTTCATCAGAACTCACCCCAACCTCCCTAGTTACCTAAATAAAAACCGAAAGAGCTGCAGATGCTGTAAATCAGGAACAAAAACAAAGTTACCAGAAAAGCTCAGCAGGTCTGACAGCACCTGTGAAGAAAAAAAAAGCAGTTAACGTTAACGTTTCGGCTCTGGTGACCCTTCCTCAGAACTGATGGAGGCTGGGAAAACATCAGTTTACATGCAGAAAAAAAAGACGTTTGCTCAGCCACCATCAGTTCTGAGGAAGGGTCACCAGACCTGAAACGTTAACTGTTTTTTTCCTTCACGGATGCTGCCAGACCTGCTGAGCTTTTCTAGCAACTTTGTTTTTGTTCCTCCCTTGTTACCTATGCTTCCTGCCCGTATGGCACCTATTCATCGTATTCTCCCACTTGCAACAGGCAGGAGTTTTCACCCCTGCTGGGATTCCCAGGATTCTTGGTTCCAACTGTGCACCTGGACAAGCAATGGCAGTCTGCCTTGTATGGTGCCACCTTGCCAGGAACTGCTGGCCAAATAGAGGCTAGCAGCCTCTGGATCCTTTAAGATCGACACTGGAGGCCTAGCCTTCAGGAGATCCAACAGTGATAAGGTAAGTCCTTTGTTGTTGAGGCTTGTGGGCAGAGCGGAATCAGGGGGAGCACAGACAAGGGCAGCAGGGGGGTGGCTTTCAGCAGTGATCCTCTTCCCCACCATCCACATCCTTGGTTGCTACAGCAAATAGACTGCACCTGCCCCACCCCGACACAATTTGGTGGGGAGACCGCTCTGGCTTCCTAGTCAGGAAACCAACCATGTTTCTCGCCTACAGGGGAGACAGGTTATTGGTGCAGTGGCAATGAATTGGCCACTCAAGGGCCTTAATTGCTGGCAAGTCGTAAAGGTGGCCCATGGACTCTGTGGACTTTCTCAGCCAGCGCTTATTTGCCGAGGTGTCAGGGATTGGGCAAGACCATGTCTGAGCCAACTTCCCCAGTTACTTGCTCTTTTCACCATCTTTGAGGAGGGGGAGTAATTACACAGAGAACAGCATTGCAGACCAAAAGGATAAGGTTTGAGAAGATTTGTAGCTTGGGTTGTGAATGAGGTTGTAGACTTGCTCGCCAAGTTGGTGGGTTTGGTTACAAATGTTTCATCACCCTGCTAGGTGACATCATCAGTGCGCCTCTAGTGAAATGTCGGTGTTCTGTCCCGCTTCTCGGTGGTTTGTACACAGGGTCTAATTCAGTGTTGACTGGGACAACACATCCATAATCACACAAGCCAAACAGAGTCACCCCAGGGAATTCCTGGAGGCCTGGTATTCTAACCGAAACTCCATCAATAAACACATTGAATTAGACCTTGTGTACAAACCACCGAGAAACGGAACCAGAAGTGGTACCAAACACCCCAACAAACTGAGGCATATAAATAACAAGTGGGATAAACACCAACACTTCACCGGAGGCGCACTGACGATATTACCTAGCAGGGTGACGAAACGTTTGCAACCAAGCCCACTGGCTCGGTGAGCACATCCACAACCTCAGAACAAAAGGAGCCTTACACTGTTGAATATCAGCTTTAATGTTTTCAATGGGTTTAACGGATGATACAGTTGCAATTTCATGAAACCACAATGAGCTGCCAATTTTGTGAGGCTAATGCCACATATTATCCAATAAATTGTGACGATTCACAACTCACCGGGAATCTCTCCCTCATGACAATCTACACATTAATAACGCTGTAGAACTCACCACAATTTTGCCAACAAGTCCTAGGGCCAGTAGATTTGTTCAAAACTCCTTTGCCCGCTAATTCAAACATGGTTTATAAAGAAAAAAAAATCAAAAGAACTGCGGATGCTGTAAATCAGGAACAAAAACAAAGTTGCTGGAAAAGCTCAGCCGGAAGGGTCACCGGACCTGAAACGTTAACTCTGCTTTCTCCTTCACAGATGCTGCCAGACCTGCTGAGCTTTACCAGCAACTTTGTTTTTGTTCATGGTTTTTAAAGGAATTAGAGATATCAAACTAATGAGTTCCATTCAGACATGAGCTGACATTCTTTGGTAAAAGTGTATAATACCAAAAGCCCAAAGAGATCTCGGACTATTGCTGCTTCAGCTCTTTTGTGCAGCATTTACAGTCTCCCTCCACTCCCCACTGGTTTGTGTTTGGGCTCAGTACCATTCAGGTAGTGGTGACTCACCCTTATCATCAACATGTCTCAACACGGCTTGTGACTCAGCAAACAAACAGTTGCCTACAACAATAAAGTCAGTTGCTATATAGCAAAATTCAAATACAGAGCTAATCATGGGACACAGGGGTGTAGAGTAGGGTGGAGTACAAGTAATAAGAAATCAATCAGATTGCAGTGTGTGGGCCTAATCTGCCAGATCATTGGAGATTCAGCACAGCAACTGATGGTATTGCAATACCTTCAGCTTGGAGCACATGGGCAAAGCATTACTTTAAGGCATAGAGAACTTAGAGCAAAGAATAAAAAAAGGGAAGATTTAACAGGGGTGTCCAGCACAGTTAATAATGATGAACAGTTTTTAAATTTGTTGACAGGTGTGGGGCATTGCTGGCTGGAGCAGCATTTGCTCCCATCTCCAATTGCTCAGGAGAAGGTGCTGGTTAGCCGCCTTCTGTACAGAGTAGGGACAGCAACAACACTGCCAGTAGAGAGGGGAGCCCAGGATTTAGACCCAGCGGCACTGAAGCAACAGCAATACATTTCCAAATCAGCACGGTGAGTGTCTTAGAGAGGATCCTGCAGGCAGTGACAGTTCCACATACTCGCTGTCCTCGTATTTGATTAATTAAGGAGAAACTATTTCCATTTGAGGGCAGATAAGTCAGTAACGAAAAAGGTCAAAGATTTAAAGGTTAAAAGAACCAAAAAGGTGATGAGAATTACTATTTGCAGCAAATTGTCGTGTTCTGGAATATACTACTTGAAGTGGCTGTAGGAAGAGAGTCAGTAATAACTTTCAAAAGCAAATTGCATAAATACTTGAATAGGAAAACATTTGCAGGGAAGACGGACAAATGGGATAGCACCTTCAAAGAGACTGCAGAGACAAGATGGCCCGATTGGTCCTAGGATTCGATGAAAGCTGCTTGTACTAGCAGGAGAAACTCTTGACCCTGGTGCATCTTCTATTTCTGGACCCCTATTGCATCACCTTCAACCCTCCCCTTTCCATTCTTCAGAATTGGGTCAGGGGTCAATTTTGTTTCATTTCCTTAGGATCTGCTTGAGATTTTCTCAAAAGGTACTTTTTGATTTCAAGGGTAATGCCTTTTTATTCTCATGAACTCAGTTTTTAAACTGATGCAGTCATACAGTAACAGCACATTCTGTGTTTATCCTGATACATCAGGTATTTGAACTCTCAGAAACAGAATTAGAAGAATTCACTATTATCTTCAATAATCACTACATTAAAAACTTAAAGCCACAAGTTACAAGGAAAGCATTAGTTTACTAGGCACTACGGTATTTAAATTGGTACAGACAACAGAAAATAAGGTGACATTTTTTTTTCCAAACTAACTGACACACTTCTAAATACAAGGCCATCACTCTGAACACAACTTCCACAGACAGGTGGAGTCACACCTAATGTGTTTCTATTGCACAAAATTGATTGATTTTAGGAACGAAAACAGAAGAAGTTGCTGGAAAAGCTCTGGCAGCATCTGTGAAGAAAAAAATCAGAGTTAACATTCCCGGTCCAGTGACCCTTCCACAGAACGGGAATTATAGAACAGAACTAATGCTGATTGATTTTAACCAGGCAGTTACTATTCTTTTCAAGGCATCTCAGATCAAGTTTTAACAACTGTCCTGTGGTTATGACAATAATATCTACCTCCTTGCAGTTTTCTTTTTCCCTCCCTTACAGCCTCCCCCCTACTCCCCTTTCCACTTGCAGCCTCCTTACTTCCTCTAGTCTCCCTCCCACCTTGCATTCACCTCCATTTCTACCAGACCCACCCTCTGTTTTCCATCATCTAACCCCTGTAGCCTCACTAACAATATCTAGTGATTTCTTCCATCTCTTTCACCATTGCAGCTTTCCTCACTCTCCCTTCCCTGATTTTGCCAGCCTGTATCTCTTACTCTCACTCCCCACCTCTCAAGTCTCATGATTCCACCCTGCCACCACACACCTTATTGCTGTTCCTCCAATCACCAGCTGGTTCTGTCCATCAATTGCTGCTGATTGGCTCACTACTTCACCTACCAGCAGCAAGCAATGCTCCCCAGTATCCAAGGGCCCAAACATACCTTCTAGGTGAAGCAACACTTCACAGAATCTAGTTTACTGCATTCGCTGCTCACAATTTGGTCTCCTTTACACTGGGGAAATGAAGTGACCGCTTCACAGAACATCTACGTTCTGCTCGCAAAAAAGACCCTGAACTACCTGTTGCCAGCCACTTTAACGCACCACCCTGTTCCCTGACCAACATGCCTGTATCTGGCTTGCTGCAGTGTCCTAGTGAAGTTCAACACAAGCTGGAAGAAGAACACCACCTTTTTCCGCTTGGGGATCCTGCAGGACTCAATATTGAGTTCAATAATTTTAGGGCCTAAACTCTCCCATGCCCCAGCACCCCCACCCCACACACCAGGCCTTGCTACCACATCGCCTGCCATTACCCACCACCTGTTATTAGTCACTAATAGTCGCCATTAACAACTATTCACCCTCTCAGCCTGATCGTTATCAACTCTTTGTCTATCCAATTGTTCTTCTCTCTCTTTAGGCTCTGTCCTATCGTTTACTCCCTATCCCATCTCCCTCCCCTTTTTTTCTGCATATAAACTGACGTTTTCCAAGCCACCATCAGTTCTGAGGAAGGGTCATTGGACCTGAAATGTTAACTCTGTTTTTTCCTTCACAGATGTTGCCAGACCTGCTGAGCTTTTCCAGCAACTTTGTTTTTGTTCCTGATTTACAGCGTCCGCAGTTCTTTCGGTTTTTATTGATAAGGGAAGGTCTATGACCAGAGGACATAGTCTCAGAAATAAGGGGCCCAATTTAAGATGGAGATGAGGAAGTACTTTTTCTCTCAGAGGGTTGTAAGTGTTTGGAACTCCTTGACACAGACAGCTGTAGAGGCAGAGTCTGTGTAAAAACCAAAAGAACTGCGGATGCTGTAAATCAGGAACAAAAACAAAGTTGCTGGAAAAGCTCAGCAGGTCTGGCAGCATCTGTGAAGGAAAAAAGAGAGTTAATGTTTCGGGTCTGGTGACCCTTCCGCAGAACTCTCAGTCCTTGTGTACATGGGCAGGTGGATGGGTGGACGGGCAGATTCTTGATCAGTCATGGAATGAAGGGTTACAGGGAAAAGTCAGGAAAGAGGATGTGAGAAATATCAGAGCAGCCGTAATCCTAATGAATTTAGAGCAGGCTCGAGGGGTGAAATGGCCTATTCCTGTTCCTATTTCCTATGGTCTTATAGAAGAAGGCCATTCAGCCCAATGTTCCAGTGCAGGCTCTCTGAAGGAGCTGTTGCTCAACTAGTCCTACTACCCTGCTCATTCCACATAGTTTTGCAGTTTCTTTTTTCTTATTTCAGTTCTCTTTCAGAAGTTACGGCCCGATCCACTTCCACTGTTCTTTCAGGCAGTAAATTCCTGATCACAATTTGCTCCCTTTGTTAAAAAACAAAAATTTCCTAACCCTCTGCCAGCTTGGAAACAACTCTCTTCATTTGCGTTGTTTAAATGATTCATGAATTTGAATATGCCCACCAAATCGCACCTCAGTCCACCAACCCCGCTCTCTGCTCAAAGCAGAACATGGCCCAGTCTCTCCATATAACCGGTACTATTCCAACAAGCCAGTCAACCCCAATATTTCATTACCTGTAGCATTGATTCTTAGGGGGCTTGATGGGGTTGATGTGGGAAGGTTGTTTCCCCTGTGGGACAGTCTAGTACCAAAAGGCACAATCTCAAAATAAGGCATCACCCATTCAAGATGAAAAGGAATTTCTTGTCTCAGAAGACAGTGAATCTGTGGAATTCATAATCACAGAGGGCTATAGAGGTTGGGTCGTCCAGTCTATACAAGGCTGAGATAGATGGATTTTACATCAGTAAGGGAATCGAGAGTCATGGCGAAAAGACAGGAAAGTGAAATTGAGGATTATCAGATCAGCCATGATCTCACTGAAATGACAGTGCAGATTCAATGGGCTGAATGGCCTACTGCTGTTCTGTTTTCTGAGGTCTTTTAATATGGTTGGCGTGGGCAGGCAGGTGGCAGTGCGTAGGTGGTTTCTTTTGGCTAAACTGGCATGGTTTGGAATGGGTACATGATGGGATGTCATTTTGGTTTCAGCAGGGACACTAATACCTTCTTGAAAATGAAACCACCAGAAGAAGTATAACTTTGTATTCAAGTTAAAGGGTTGGGTGCTACGCTACGGTCAGATTACATCTGGAATGGTTGTGTTTAGGTTTTGGCACCACACCGCTCGAAGGAGACGCTGGTCCTGGAGGGAGAGCAGCA
Organism: Rhincodon typus; assembly: GCF_021869965.1. Lineage (NCBI taxonomy): Eukaryota > Metazoa > Chordata > Chondrichthyes > Orectolobiformes > Rhincodontidae > Rhincodon > Rhincodon typus. The sequence continues at coordinate 43,095,584 of NC_063349.1, forward strand.
CAGAGTCACCAGAATGAGAGCGGGGCTGAAAGAATTGAGCTTTGATAACACAATGAGCATAGATAATTTAGGGTGATCTAATTGAGGTATTTAAGATGATTAAGGGATTTGATAAAACAGATTGAGAGAAACCATTTCACCTGGTGGGGAATCTAAAACAAGGAGGCGCATGTTTAAAATTACAACTTTCAGACCATAAAGTCAGGAAGTACATCATCACACAGGGTGCGGTTACAAAGAATTCTGCCCCACAGCTTATTATGAAGCGCTTTCTACTGTGAGTACCAAGCATGAACAGTTAACAGCTGCAATGCTTCAACAAATTCAGGAGTACTAAAGATCAGAACTGAAACCTTAACATTTGCAAGTGAAGGAAACTTGCCTGAATTTTCAAACTGAAGCTTCTATGCACACAAACAAATCCTCACAACAAATTCTCAATACTACAGTGGGCAGCCCATTGCCCACTGTAGGAATCTCATTGAAATCAAAAGCTTGGAAAATAGGGCAGCTGACTTGCTGTCTCCATTGTATGGCCAGGCAGAAAATTGCAAACCTCCTTCCACACAGATTCCCACGGCATAAAAGGAGGCTGTTTGGCCCATCATGTCCATGCCATCTTTTTGATAGGACTGTCTAATTAGTCCAACTGCCCCTGCACCTTCCCCTTCGAATCTGATTATTAGTGAAATCAAGACCATTGGCTCAGAAGCATTCTCAGCATTTTACAAGCAATACTTGGGCTGGAATTTGCCACAAATTACATTATTTCATTTGTTATTCTATTTGTTTGTTACTGGGGAAGTGGTGATGTCGAGGAAATGTCGCTAAATTTGTGTTTTCCAGAGGCTAAGTACACTGAGAAAATGTCTCAAATCCTATCAGACCAGCTGATAAAATTTAATACCAATGATTGCGTCTGAAGTTATAAAGCTGGTCTAAGCATGGCAACTATTGTCAATTGTTGCAAAAACTTCATCACTTTTAGGGGAGGAAATCTGCCATCCTCACCTGGTCTGGCCTTCATGTGACTCCAGACCCACAGAGTCACGTGGTTGAGTCTTAAGTGCCCTCTCAAATGGCTGACCAAGCCACCCAGTTCAAGATGGGCAACAAATGCTTTTGGTGCAATGTTGACAGAAAGAGTATCGAGGTAAAACAGGGATCGTGCTCTGGCAATCCAACATTTCCCACATCAAAAACTATTGAATGCTGTTGCAGCAAGAATGCTCAAAGAGGCAACCATGAAATGGGCCAGTTAACGGATTATTCCATCTACACCAACTCTGTCCTAATGCTAAACAATTCTTCCCTTTTCAAATGTTTATCTGATTCCCTTTTGAAAGTTATTGAAGCTGCTTCCAATGCCCTCTTACAACTTGCTGTGTTAAAAATTCTTCTCATCATTCCCTCTGGACCATTTTCTAATATCTGAAATCTGGATTCTCTGCTGCTGGATCTTTATTATTCGATCTGGCTGCATTTGTAAGCTGTGGCTCAGTTGGTTGTTCCTTTCTCTTTGACTCCACAAGGTTGTGAGCTCAAGTCCCACATCCTGAGATTTAAGCCCAAAAATCAAGGCAGCCAACTCTCAGGGTCTTACTGAGAGGGTCCTGCATTGTGTTAGGTGCTGTCTGTCAGGTGAGAGGTTAAACTGAGGTCCTGACAGATGGGTGAGAAGATCCCACAGCATGATTTCAACGATAAACACAGGAGGCAGCTTGGTTGATAGTTATCCTTCAGTCAGCTGATGGTCTGCAATTAATCACATTGCTGTTTGTGGGAGCTTGCTGTGCACATATTGACAGCTAGATTGTATTAGTGACTGCAATTCATAAATATGCATATGGCTATAAAGTGCTTTGGGGGGCATCCAGTAGCTGTAAAAGGTACTACATAAATGCAGGTCTTTTTTATAAGGTGGGCTTCATGCTGCACTATATTTGCAATGGTTTAACAAAGTTCCCACATATAGTTCTCAGCCTTTGATAGCACAGAAATACCACGCTTGGTTGACAGGTTGTGGCTGGCATACCCTCTGATATTTCATGCTGGAAGCTGGATGATGACTTTGAGATCAGTTACTCCACACCTCATGAAAGGTTTGTTTTTAATCACAGCTCTGCCTTCAAGCACCTTTAACCACACTTCCTTTTAACAGACTGAAGAATGCAAACTGAAAGCAGAAGGTCTCTAGGTGAAAGTTTTCATGAAAGTTAAGAGTGAGGGGAGCCACCTAGTTAAGTTTTTGATGTGGATTAAGAGAATATGTTTCTCTTTGTTACAACAAGGCAGGTAGAACACATACTGCCTGACCTAAAAAAATTCTATAGAACCATTCACAGATTCAGGAGGCTTCAAAGTGCTTTACAACAAATAAAAACAAATCATTTCATGTGCAGGTACTGTTATAATGTAGAAAATACAATCACCACTTTACACAGCTCAAGATCCCACAAAAAGTAATTGTGACATTAACAAATGCTCTGTTCTTAGGTATTGCTGCGGAAGTTGTAAATCAGAAACAAAAACAGAAATTGCTGGAAAAGCTCAGCAGGTTTGGCAGCATCTCTGGACAGAAATCAGAATTAACGTTTTGGGTTGAGTGATCTTTCCTCAGTTCTGCCAGAACTGGTGAGCTTTTCTGGCAATTTCTGTTTTTGTTAGCATTTTGAGCTCGAAGCTCTCGCGCAGGTCCTGAACCCACAATATTGTGATTTAGGGGCATAAATGCTAATCTCTGAAACACAACTGACAACAGTCATGCTTTCTGAAACTGTGTATGTCCATCTAGGACCCTGTGGGAGCTCACCTCAAGCATCCAGTGGCGTTGTAGAAGATATCAGGGTCTACATCAAAATTCTTGACATCTCCATCTGGCCAGCCCGAGAATGGAATGATAATTGATGTTGTCAAGGGTTTTAAAGTACCCTTGATCAAGTCTGCCTTTAGATATTCATTGGAAGACAAGTTCCACAGTAAACCTAACATTTGGAGAAAATAAGGAGCAAAGCATCCATCAGATGAAGAAAGGCGGGCAATCTGAAGCAATAGGGTTCTGTTTCATGACTTAAACTGAGACAAAATTCTCATCAAAATTGCCCAGCTTCACAAAAACGATTAAAGTCTCCACAGGAAGAAGCATTCTTATTTTTGATGGTGCAACTAGACCATTTCAGCAGGTCTCCCACATCCCACCGGGAGTAATCTTGAGGTCATCCAAAACTTTGTTGTACATTCCCTAATTCACATCAAATGTTTTCGAATCCTGCCCCGCCATGGCCTCATCCCACCTGTTACTGTGACCGCTTCCAGCCCTACACCCCTCCCCGATCTCTGACCTCTGGCACATTATTAACACATGCAAGTTGTGTCTTCAGGTGCCTACGCCTGAACTCTGGGACTCTCTCCCGAGATTCTAACCCCGAGTTACTCTCTGTGTGGAGTTTGCACATTCTCCCCGTACCACATTCACCCCAGATTTCCACCAGGTGCTCCGGTTTCCGCCCACAGTCCAAAGATGTGCAGGTTAGGTGGATTGGCCACGGTTAATAGAGGGTCTAGGGAATAGAGTGGGGGTGCTGGATCTGGATGGGATGGTCTTCAGAGGGTCAGTACAGACTCAATGGGCCGAATGGCCTCTACCTGTATTGTAGGGATTCTATGATTCTAGATTTCTCCAGCATTCTCTCCTTACTGAAGGCTCTCTCTTGCAGACTGAGCTCTTGGTTACATTTCTAATATCTCTTGATGTGGCTCGATGTCCAAGTTTGTTTGATAATAAAATCACTGATGCTGCTTTTTCCAGGGAGAATCCATTTGCACATATCCTGCAGATAACATTGTTGATGCTGACAGCCATGTGAATACTGCCTGTATTATCCTTTTTCCCTTTGAGAACTAACCATCACTGAGTGAATCTCTGCAGAGAGTGGTATAATCGTGTCTGTGTGTTTGTATGTGCTTCAGTGCTTAAATGTATTTGTGTGTATATATACACATGTATTTGTGTGTGTGTTTAAATGTGCCTTTGTGTGTCAGTCTGCATGTGTGTCTGTGTTTAAATGTGTGTTTGAATGTGTATATATGTGTGCGTTTATGTGTTTGTGTACGCTTGTGAGGAGTAAACATCTACAGTTTCATATCACCAATTGTGCGTTAATCAATTTTACACCTTAGTTGAGTAAATTCTGATTTTTAATGAATCAATAATTTTGTGTTAATTAGATAAACCTATTTCGAGTCTAATGTTGAGAAAAGCATGATTGGCCATATTGGGACCTGGGTAAATCATTAACTGATATTGTGTCCTGTGGTGAGTGGGGCTGGAGAGAGAGAGACAGTACAGTCCTCTAGCTGTGGTCACTTAAACCGAATGTAGGGTGGACTTACCGGTGACTTGCTTCTTTGTCTCAATGTCCCTGGTTTGTTCCAGCAGCCGCACCAGCTCCTGGACTCCGTTATGTTTCTGCACTTCTAGTTTGCTGTCGTTCTCCTCAAACACTCCATTGCGGATCGCTCCACAGGCTGCAGTCTGAACCTTGACATTCTCGTTGCTCAGCAACGCAATCAGCTTCCCAATGCCGTCCAAAGCGTAAAGCTGCACAAAATTTGCATTTTTTTTGAAACACTCAGCGGCACTGCACAAATAGTGGTAGACGTTGCCTTGTTCAAGAATGTCCGAGCTGCGAGTGATTCACATTATACGACATTACAGGCAGGGCACAACAACTTGCATTTATGTAGCTCCTTTAACATAGAGAAACACTCTAAGATGCTCCGTAGTTGCCTGATTGGATAGAAAAAAAATTGATACCAAGCTATGTAATGAGGTATTGGAGTATATGACCAACCTCTGGGTCTAAGGTAGTTTTTACAGAGGGTCTTCAGTAAGGGGAGAGAGACAGAGAGAGAGATATAGAGGGGACTAGGGAGGGAATTCCAGAGCTCGGGGCCCAGACAGCTGCAGCACATTAGCAGACATTTCCCTTCCTCTTTCTTTTGCTCTTTCTTAAAGACCCTCCTAAAAATGTCGACCGTGACTTAAATGTTTACTCACTGGCAGCTGTCTTGCCTGGTTTGATTCAGTGTCAAATTTTGTAGGATTGTGCTCTTTAAAAGTTCCTTTTATTACATTAAAGGTTCTATGTAAATGCAGGTTGTTGCTGACATTCTGTCCCCATATATAAAAATAAAGTCTCAATAGCCAAATGCAATTAAAAAATATATTTATTATAACTGCAGTGAGTGATTTCAATCTTTGGAGATATACAGGCAGGGATCCTGATCACCTCTCTGCTTTTCATTAGACAAATGAGATTTGCATCTGCAGTCACTTAAAACCAAACGAACAGGTAAAGAATTTCAACGGATTGCAAGACAGTTTCTGTGAGGTGGTGTAGTGGACAGTGAAGCTGGTTACCTCAGAGTACAACAGGACCTTGGTCAGATTAGATAAATATGAGGTGTTGCATTTTGGTAAGGGTAGGACTTCTCCACTTAATGGTAGGTTCCTGGGGAGTGTTGCAGAACATAGAGACCTTGGAGAGCAGGTTCATAGTTCATTGAAAGTGGAGTCGCAGGCAGACAGGGTAGTGAAGAAGGTGTTTGGTATGCTTGCCTTCATTGGCAAGCATACCAAACACCTTCTTCAGTATGGGAGTGGGGAGGTCATGTTGCAGCTGTACAGGACACTGGTTCAACGACATTTGGAATACTGTGTGCATTTCTGCTCTTCCTGCTAGAGGAAAGATGTTGTGAAACTTGAAAGAGTTCATAGAAGATTTACAAGGATGTTGCCTGGATTGGAGGGTTCGAGCTACAGGGAGAGGCTAAGTAGGCTGGGGCTATTTTCCCTGGAGGGTCTGAGCACAGACAGGGTGATTAGCCAAGGTTTTTTCCCAGGGTAGGGGAGTCCGAACCTAGAGGGCATAAATTTAAGGTGAGAAGGGAAAGATTTAAAAGGAACCTAAGGGGCAGCTTTTTCACACAGGTGGTGATGTATGTATAGAATGAGCTCCCAGAGTAGGTGGTGTTGGCTGGTACAATTACAACATTTAAAAGGTATCTGGATGGGTATATGAATAGGAAGGGCTTATAGGGATATAGGTCAAAGGGCTAGCAAATGGGACTAGGTCAGTTTAGGATACCTGGTCGGTAAGGATCTGTTTCTGTACTGTATATCTCTACGACTCTATGAGTCCAAGAGGTGTGTTCATGCCAGAGCCAAACAATTTGTTGATTTGTTTTCTCCTGGGCTGTGGGCTTCGCTGGCATTGTCAGCCATTGTTCCTCATCCCAAAATGCCCTCGAATGAGCGACACGCTAGGCCATTTCAGAGGGTAGTAAAGAGTTAGCCACATTGTTGTGGGTTTGAAGCCACATATAGGCCAGACCAGGTAAGAGTGGCTGATTTCATTCTAAAAAGATTATTAATCTTTCTCTCATGCCCATACCAGGAGTTAAGAGTGGGAGAGTCTTCTGATCAGCTATGTTTGATGCAGATTGGTATCACTCAAGCTAAAGCAACTTATTTCTCTCTAAAAGCAAAGTGATTCCTCTAATCTCTAATGAGCTATGACTTCTCAGATCTTTAATGAATGAACACATGTATTTTTGTGTTAAATACTCCCTCATGCCTGGTTCGAGTCTTGATGTCATCTCATGGTGAAGACAAACACAATGTGGTGGTAGTGTTGGGATGTGAACACAGGCCTCCTCAGAAATAAAGGGACATCTGCAGGGTGTATGGCTGGAGTCACCTGTACTTCAGACTTGCTAAGAACATGAGATATAGGAGTTAGAGAAGAACATTCGGCCCTTCTCGTTTGTTCTGTCATTCAACAAGATCATTGTTGACTTTCCATCTCAACTCTACCTTCCCACACTATCTCCATATCACTCACTGCCCTAAGGGTATCTAGGGCAATGATACCTAGAGGGGTAAATATCAAAAATAATTCTTTGGAAAGCATACATTCAATAGTTTACCCAGAAATTGCTCTGTAACAACAGGACTACTTTTACTTAGTTCTGTCCTTTTGAACACCAAACTTGCACCTTTACTTTTAAAAAGGGTGAAATCTGAGTTACCTCTTTCTTTGCATCAGGTCTTTGATAACACTCATGTTGGATGAAATTAGCCCCATATAGTACGCAATCCATGTTATCATGTGTCAGGGCAGAGACTGCAGTTTCAATAGTCCAGTCACCACTGTCATCTCCGCTTACACTGCTAAAAGAAAAGGCACTGCTTTTAGAACTGGGGTAACATTATCCAATCAAGGTGAAATTTTAGACTTTGTTGCAAAACTTCAGTAATACCTTTTCCTGCAGTAAGGACATAAAGTACTCCAGCTGCAGAGTAACCAAGCTCCTGTACCACTGAAGCAAGACCTCACTACTCCTGTGCTTAAATCGTCTTGCAAAAAAGGCTAACAGTCCATTAGACTTTCTAACAACTTGCTGCATCTGCATGTTAGTCTGCAGTGATCCATTATCAAGGACACCTAGGTCCCTTCATACATCCACACTTTCTAGCCTCTCACTGTTTGAGAAATACACTGTACTTCCTACCAAAGTGGATAACATTTTTTCAATATTATATTCCATCTGCCATGCTCTTGACCAATCACTAAGCTTGTCCAAATCCTCCTGAAAATCTTCCTCATGACACACAATTCTGCTTAGCTTTGTATCATCTTGAAGTTTGAAATACTAGTCAAGGTAAAGTCAGCACAGTCCTACCAGAGCACAGGGCTACTCTCTTATTAAGGAGAGACCAGTAGTGGTTTAACCTGAGGGTCATCATGCCTCAGGTGAGGAAAGAGGTTGAGAAGGAGATTCCTTCATAGTAACCTGGTACAAGAATTGAACCTACACCATTGGCATCACTCTGCATCATCATAAACTACCCATTCAGCCAACTGAACCAGCTATATATTGGGAAGTGCTGTGGCCTAAATACAGATCCTTGAGATAGTCCACTTGCCAGTCTGTCAAGGCAAGAATGTGGAATATGGCTCTGATCACACCTCCTGGTCACTCTCTGAACTGTACCATCAAATTAAACAAATTCACATCTTAAGTTCACAATTCTTGGCACTAAGTCCGAGGTAAACTATTCAGCCATTATCACGTACACACATACCAAGTGTACAGGTTATTGTCCGTGACTCAATGGGTAAACACGGCTGCCTCAAGTGCAAAAGATCATGTTCCACTCCAGAGATTTGAGCTGGAGGTTATGGATCTGAGCCCTAATGCCCTTAATGTTCCTGGAGTTAAACTAGCTTTGATTAGGGCTTGTGCAGCTGTAGTGTCTCTACCTCTCAGCCAGGTGGCCTAGGTTCAAGTCCCACCTTTTTCAGACATGTGTCTTAACATCTCTGAACAGGCTGATTAGAAAATATCTAAAAAAGCATTGATTGCAGATCAGGTTAGAGGATCTCCAGGAAACATTCAACACACTAATACATGAAGGGAAGAAGTTGATTTGAACAGGAATTAAAATTCCCTCTCAAGGACAGTGGGCTGCCTAATTGCTTCAGTTGTTTGGAATTTGTTGTCCCTGACATTTCACTATGCAGAGAAGAATGAACACATCTTGAAATTATCTGCTATATTTACAACCATCAGTAAACAGGTAGCAGATTTCCCTACATTTGCAAGGCAAAACTGCTCATGCGCAGGAAAGCATTTTCAACTCACTTACCATAAGATCAAGATTTACCAAAGTGTTGCAGGAAATGGAGGTGATGATTTATTCAGCACAGCAAGCTCTCATGAACATCACTGTGATATTAATCAGATTTTAGTGAAGTTGGTTGAGGGATTAACATTTGGACATGTCTCAGTGCTGAGCTTCAAATAGTGATGGTGGGCTCTTATGTATCAAACTGAGAAAACAAACAGAACCTCAGTTTAAAGCTTCAACTGAAACACAGCATTTCTGAAAGAGCAGCATTCCCTTAGTACTGACCCTCAGTCAGTGCAGCGCTCCCCCAGTACTGACCTTCCAACAGTGTGGTGCTCCCTCAGCACTGACCCTCTGACAGTACGGCGCTCCCTCAGTACTGACCCTCTTGACAGTGCAGCACTCCCTCAATACTGACCCTCCGACAATGCAGCACTCTCCCAGTACTGACCTTACAACAGTGTGGCACTCCCTCAGTAATAGACCCTCCAACAGTGTGGCACTCCCTCAGTACTGACTCTGCAACACTGCGATGCTCCCTCAGTACTGACCCTCTGACAGTGCAGCATTCCCTCAATACTGACCCATTGACAGTGCAGCACTCCCTCAGCACTGACCCTCTGACAGTGCAGCCCTCCCTCAGTACTGACCCACTGACAGTGCGGCACTCCCTCAGCACTGACCCTCTGACAGTGCGGCACTCCCTCAGTACTGACCCTCTGACAGTGCGGCACTCCCTCAGTACTGACCCTCTGACAGGGCGGCACTCCTTCAGCAGTGACCCTCTGACAGTGCGGCACTCCCTCAGTACTGACCCTCTGACAGTGCAGCACTCCCTCAGTACTGACCCTCTGACAGTGCGGCGCTCCCTCAGTACTGACCCTCTGACAGTGCAGCACTCCCTCAGTACTGACCCTCTGACATTGCAGCACTCCCTCAGCGCTGACCCTCTGATAGTGTGGCATTCCCTCAGTACTGACCCTCCGACAGTGCGGCACTCCCTCAATACTGACCCTCTGACAGTGCAGCACTCCCTCAGTACTGACCCTCTGACAGTGCAGCACTCCCTCAGTACTGACCCTCTGATAGTGTGGCACTCCCTCAGTACTGACCCTCAGACAGTGCAGCACTCCCTCAGCGCTGACCCTCTGATAGTGTGGCACTCCCTCAGTACTGACCCTCCGACAGTGCGACACTCCCTCAGTACTGACCCTCAGACAGTGCGGCACTCCCTCAGCACTGACCCTCAGACAGTGCAGCACTCCCTCAGCACTGACTCTCTGACAGTGCGGCACTCCCTCAGCAGTGACCCTCTGACAGTGCGGCACTCCCTCAGTACTGACCCTCAGACAGTGCGGCACTCCCTCAGTACTGACCCTCAGACAGTGCGGCACTCCCTCAGTACTGACCCTCTGACAGTGCGGCACTCCCTCAGCACTGACCCTCTGACATTGCGGCACTCCCTCAGTACTGACCCTCTGACAGTGCAGCACTCCCTCAGCGCTGACCCTCAGACAGTGCGGCACTCCCTCAGCACTGACCCTCAGACAGTGCAGCACTCCCTCAGTACTGACTCTGCAACAGTGCATTGCTCCCCCGGTACTGACTGTCCGACAGTGCAGCATTCCCTCAATACTGACCCTCCGACAGTGCAGCACTCCCTCGGTATTAGTCCACTAACAGTGTGGCACTCCCTCAGTACTGACTCTGCAACAGTGCAATGCTCTCCCAGTACTGACCCTCCGACAGTGCAGCACTCCCTTAGTAATGACCCTCTTGACAGTGACTATTTAATTGATGGCTGTTGCAAGAATGAACCTGGTTTAGCAGCGTCCTTTCGGGCAGGAAATCTGGCATGTGTGTGAAGCAGGTGCAGTTATGAAATGTGCTGCCATTTCTGTGAAATACCTCATGACACTCTTTCCAGCTATCTCTCCTGGTCCTCCTCCTGGTGAAAAATGTTGGGGACCCTGGTTTGGTGGTGGCACTTCCCGTGCTGTGGCTCTCGCACCAAGTTGTCTCAGGTACAGAGCCTCCTGTCTCTGTGAAGGTTCAGGCCTTTGTGAAGTGCCCCCCCACCCTGTTTATGGCCATTTGTGACGTTAGATTGCGCTCCCCCTGCTCCGCACACTTTGAGTGAAGGTTGCAGAGAATTAGTTTCCTCTCCTCCTGATACTGAGCGAGTCTGGAACTGGAATACTATACAGCAGTGTCCTGTTTGTGACCCGCAGCCCAGGAACAGACTTGCTGACCACGCTCCACCCTCAAAACAAAATGACTGGTCACCTGGAGAACACTGGATGGTTGCTGTGCGCAGTTCCCATGCCCAAGGATTCAAATCACACCAATGGGGTGTCTTTCAAAAGGTTGTTAGATGTTGTAATGGGAATTTGTATGTGGGCTGAATGGCCTCCCAAATCTTTGCAATGGACAAACTGTACATAAGACATAGAACACTGCTCCACGGGCAAATCTGGAACCAAATGGAACAGTATTAGCGGAGAATATTCAGCCCATCGTCCCTATGCAAACTCGTTGAAACAATTATACAGCTGATTGTATTCTCCCTGCACTTTTCCCATTGACGTACAAATTATCCAAATCCTTTTTTGGAAATTACTATGGAATCTGCTTCCATCAGCCTTTCAGGCAGCGTGTTCTTGATTATAATTTACATTGAGAAAACAAGTTTGTCCCTTCCCTTCCATGATGTTTTTTTGTCAACTGTCTTAATTCTGTGTTGCTGTGGTTCCCAAACCTCCTGTCAGTAGGAGTAGTATCTTATTACTTTATCCAAAACTCTCATAATTTCACATCTATCATCCCTTATCCTTCAACATTGTGAGAACACAGCTTCTTCGGTCTCTGAGCAGAGCTGAATTTCAGCATTCCCTCTAATTTTCCTTCCATCCTGAGCACCTCTACTGTCCATGTGCGGCATTAACATAGAATCCCTACAGTGTGGAAGCAGGCCATTCGGCCCACTGAGTCCACACTGACTCTCTGAGGAGCATCCCACCAAGACCTATCCTAACCCCATATTTCCTGTGGCTAATCCACCTAGCCTGCCCATCCCTGGACTGTACGGAGCAATTTAGCCCAGCCAATCCACCTAGCCTGCATATCTTTGGACTGTGGAAGGAAACCAGAGCACCCGAAGGAAACCCACATAGACACTGGGAGAACATGCAAACTCCACGCAAGCAGTCACCCGAGGCCAGAATCAAACCGGGGTCCCTGCCGCTGTGAGGCAGCAGTGCTAACCACTGAGCCACCGTGCCACCCTAAACATCTGGAAACAGAAGTCAATGTTGCACTCTTTGGGAACATTTCTGAATTCCCTCATCCTTAACATTGTTCCACTACAATACCTCTTGCTTAGACTCTGAAGTACTGGTTACATTATTCAGAAACATGGGATAGCCGTCAGGACCTTCCCTCCAAAACAGGTGCACAAAATAGCTGACGGGACATCAAATTTAAACAGGAATGATTATGGGTAGTCATGGCTGGTGACTGAACTGGTCTTCCTCGTTAGCTTACTGATATTACTTACCTTTCGGTAGGGTTTGCATATTCTCCTTGCATTTCATAGTTTCCTTCGTAGCTTGACGCCTGGTAACTGGTTTGGGCTTGAGCTTGAGGTAGAAACTGAGGCTGGGCTTGGGCCTCGGCCTGGATCTGGGCTTTGTCCTGGGCTTCCATGGTCAGACTTTCCACTGGCATTAACCCTTGAGTAACCACTTCTTTGTTGGTTGTAAAAATGTCAGTCTGGTGAGATGTTTGGGTCCAGTTGTATCTGTCTCCTCTCTGGGCCTGTCTCTTGCACGATTCGCCATGGTAACTGGAAGCAACTCTCTCTGCCTGCTGATCCAGGGCCCAAGCTTGGCTCCTGTCGTAAATCCTCGACATGCTTTGACTGAAGCCTGGATGAAAATTTACGACGGGGCTGACAGGAAAGCTCTCATCGTGAACACTCCCGTAGGTTTGGCACTCTCTGCTCACCATGACCACCTGCTTCTGCGAACTTTGAGAAGGAGCCCTGCTGACAAGAACTGGCCGGGGAGCGGGCAAAATGAATTCCATCTGTGTGTGTCTCGTGTTGCTGTGCAAAATGGGCCTCATGGTGTTCAGTCGATTGCCCTGGTTCCTCTCAACGTGGACGAAACGCCGACTGTAGGACAAGGTGGGATCTCTTCCCACTGTCCCCTTTCTCAAAAATCTCGATTCCATCTGTGGGCGACTGCGGGACAAAACCGGGCTATTGTCAGGTGATATCTCTATCCGGTGAGTTGGTTTAATGGTCTGGCTCTGCTGGCCTTGGGACAAGAATCGGCCAGTTCCTGAGGAAAACTGGGCAGCTCCAATCACCATTCTTTGATTAATTCTGCGACCTGTTGGTTTCAGGGTCTGTCAGAAAGACAAAGAAACACACTTTAACAACATACAATAACAGACAGACTCGAAAGCACACAGGTTATACTAGCAATGGAGGCAATAGGAATGGGAGCAAGTCACTCAGCCCTTTGAGCCTTTTCTACCATTTAATGAGATCATGGCAGATCTGGGGCCTATCTCCGGGCTTTGGCCCATATCCCTTAATCCCTTTGCTTAACAATAAAAAAAAACTATCTCAAATTTAAAAAAAAAACTAATAACAGATCTAGCATCAATTCCCATTTATGGAAGCGAGTTTCAAACCTCTAACAACCTTTGTGTGAAGAAATGCTTCCCAATATCTCTCCTGAATGGTCTGGCCCTAAATTTTAGACAAGCTGCTTAGTTCTGAAATCCCTAATAAATGGTAATAGTTTGTCTTTACCTACTGAGTCCTTTCCTGTTAATATTGTGAAGGCTGTGCGGAGAAGGTTCACTAGGCTGATACTGGGTATGGAGGGACCACCCTATGAGGAGAGGTTGAATACGTTAGGTCTGCATTTGTTGGAATATAGAAGAATGACAATTGACCTTACTGAAACATCGAAGAACCTTAGGGGACTTGACAGAGTAGATATGGAAAGGTCGTTTCCCGTTTGGGAAATTTTAAGACCAGAGATCATTGTCTCAGAATAAGGAGTTGCAGGTTGAAGGCAGATATGAGGAGGAATGTTTAACAGAGCACAGGGTTGTTGAGTCTGGGTTGATAAGTATATTCAAGGCTGAGATAGAGAGATTTTTTAAATCAGTGAGGGAAACAAAGGTTATGGGGAAAAGGCAGGAAAATAAAGTTGAAGATTATCAGATCAGCCATAATCTCATTGAATAGTGGAGCAGACTCAATGGACTGAGTTATCTATTTCTGTTCCAATGTCAAATGGTTTTATAGTTAGTGCAGTTCTTACAACTCAAACCCTCCATTCCTGGCAACATCCTGGTAAATCATTTCTGAACCCTCTCCAGCTTAATAATATCCTTCCTATAACTGGGCCACCAGATGCTATACCTTCCATTTCCAGGTGAATTTTACCCTCCTGTTGTCGAAATAGCACGCACGTTACTGCATCATCACAGGCTGAAATAAATTGAGATACCAACTCCAAAATCTATCAATCTTTTATTGTTCAAAGAGTCGCCTGGTTTCATATAACTTGAATCTTGCTGAAAAGAGAGGCATGCTGTCAAAGCTTTTTGTCTCACACTCATCAGGACAAATACAAGAATGTCAAATTTCACCACTATTTATACTACAGGAGAAAAGGGGTGAGGATGGCCTGAGAAGTCTACTTTCATTGGCTGAGGCATTGCTATGAAGGAACTACAGGCTCCTGAAGCTCCTCTCCTGAATATCTAGAAAGGCACAAGGCTGGAACATATCCCTTTTGTTTGCGGAGACCAGATCTTTGTTAATGAATGGATGTCACTTCTAGTGAGGGTAAATTAACTATGTATCCACATGCCTGATTATATTAAATTTAATGTTCGAGTATCTGTGAACACACTCAGGATGGTTCAGCAAGTGTGGCCCAATTACGGACTCACAACTGATAACAGACATTTGCTTTCGATTTCTGCGTATGAGTTATCCTCCTTGACAATTCTTACGATTCAATTACTAGGGGAATTTTAACTCCCCAATGTGCTGTGGCAAGGGACCATTTGAAATTCCACATGGCTAACCTACTCTATTCCCACCTTGGCAAAGCTCAAGAAAATTTTCAAAACACAGGAGCGCTCACCTCTCATCAGGACAAGGCTGCGAGCTAAGGCAAACTTCTATAAGAAACATGCATGACCTGAAGGGGGTTGTCTATCAGAAAATCTTGTGGCAATCGTAGATATTCATTTGATTGATAGCAAATTAATTCTGGCTCATCGGAGACTGCCCACAGGGTTAGTGCAATGTTAAAACAAGTTGATTCACTGCATAGATACAGACATTTTGCAGAGTACTTTGATTTGAACCGTCCATTGTCAGAACATGAAGCTATTTTTGATATTAGATTACAATGTCAACGGAGTTCTTCCACCCAGTTAAAAAAAGCAGGGCTCAGTAAAAGACACCAAACACTTACAAAAGGCCCAGTTTATTGATTCAATGCCCACAGGGCAAATTAGCACAAGCAGGGCACAAAGCTGTGCAAACATAGAGCACGCAATAAAAGTCACACAACTGAGATAATCTGGGTATCACTGACAGCTGAATCACAACACTGTCTCACTTGGAAATGTTTATTGAAATAGCATGCACGTTACAGCATCATGACAGGCCATTCGGCCCATCCGATTCATGCCAGTGCTTGTATTCCACATGAGCCTCCTTCTAGCTCTCTTTGTCACCTCCTACCAACTTACCCTTCTATACTTTTCTTCCCTGTGTTTTACCGAGCTTCCTCCGTAAATACGTTCTTGCTGCTTGCCTTAACCCGCTTTCTGCAGCCACAAAAATCTGTACCCTAACCACTCTCTGGATCACCCTGTTGGATTATTAGTGACTGTTAGTGACTGTCTTATATTGTTGGCCCCCCCCCAGTTCTGGACCCTGCTGCAAGCACAGTCACCTTCCCTGCCGTTTACCTTAATTTCGTAATTTTAAAGATCTCTATGAGGTTGCGCCTGAGCCCTCTCTTTACCAGCAGGAACAGGTCCAGCCTATTCAATTCTTCTTAATGGGTACTATCATACAAGACAATGGTTCTTAAAGCGTTATTGTTTGAACCGAGCTCCGCCAAATCTAATATTATCACACAGCCTCTGTTTGGAGAATCTGGCACAGGTCTCCTGATGAAAGCACATGTGTCTTCCTCATCTCTTGTTGGTAGTTGTTAATCTGCCTAAGATTTTACATCACCTGGATAGGGAGGTGTGATACCTTGTTGGTGATTGTTAATCTGCCTAAGATTTTACATCGCCTGGATAGGGAGGTGTGATACCTTGTTGGTAGTTGTTAATCTGCCTAAGATTTTACACCGCCTGGATAGGGAGGTGTGATACCTTGTTGGCGATTGTTAATCTGCCTAAGATTTTACATCGCCTGGATAGGGAGGTGTGATACCTTGTTGGTGATTGTTAATCTGCCTAAGATTTTACATCACCTGGATAGGGTTACTGAGATGTGACACCTTGAACGTTGCTGAGAAAAGACAGTTCACCAAATTTTGGTGAAGCTTATTGTCCGGAACTCATAGGGCAATCTGCAAGAATACCAATTTAGAGGGAAGCCAACATATAAACTCTATAAGAGGATAATACTGATTGGTTGGCAAGTTGACACTGATGGGTAGAAATGTTGGTGTGGAAAATGCATCAGTTAATGCTGAATGACACAATGCCTGACATTGTTTAAATTTTAAACCAGTCAGGTTGACTCTGATTGGTCAAGGCATTGCCCTGCGAACTGAACTGGTGAGTGGCAGCCAAATATTTTGTTGAGTTGAAACAGTTACAGTATGTATTCATCTTCCTTCTGTCTGCAAAGAACAGGGCCCTCTGCATTAATAATATATTTAGCTGCCAGTATGTGTAAGTGCTTCACACGATCAGTCCAACCAACAATCCAAACTGTTTTATCAGTAAAATTCTTCGCACCCTCAGAATTGTCCCATTCAAGAATCACATCTAATGTTAGGCATTGTTGCAAGTTTCAATGCAAACACTTAAAGACACAAGCCTCTTCTGTGAGACTTACTTGTGGTTCATCGTCCATCACATACTACTGCTCAAACCCTTACAACAGCATGGGGAAGAGGATTTGTAACAGCACATTAGCCCAACCAGAAATACCAGTGGTACCTAGGCGTCGCATCATGCTTTAAGAATGCAGGAGCAGAAATAAGCCATTCGGCCCACTGTGTCTGCTCCACTATTCAATCATAGTTGAAACATTTCTCAACCCCATTCTCCTGCCTCCTCCCTGTAACCCTTAACCAGTGACAATGATGGACCTCCTCTCACTGTTAGAACTGGCACAATCACTTAATTGTGGTGGTGCAACTAATCAGCTTTGAACTCTCTCAAGCGCTGTAATATTCTTTAATTATATGGAGGGTGAGCTGTACACAGTGCTTGATCAAGGATTCACACAATTCTATCACACTAGATATAAACCTCAGTATTCTGATGTTTTTTGGGACGAATTTGGCTTGTACTTGCTCTTGTTTGGAAATTTGAGGCTGATCTGCTCAAGGTGATTAAAATGTTAAAAGGATTTGATTGGGAAAGATCAAGGCCTGAAATCTTTCTTCAAGGACTCCCTGGAGCTTGTAGTCTTCCCCTTGTATCAGTGTTCACATTATTTCATATTTCCAGTTTACTGACCAGGTTAACAGCCCAGGATGATTCATGTCTCCGATTATTCTGCTGTAAGTAACTGATACATCGAAGGAAAGTGGATGGATGTGAAAGAAATAGCCAAAGAACCAACGCTTTAAACAAATTTATTGCGAGACAGAGCAACAGAAGAAACACTTTATTTGCACCTGTAAAACACCTGTAAAACATCCAACTGCACTTCACAGGGACAACTATCAAGCAAAATTGGATACTGGGTTGTATTAGGGGATAATAGGGAAGCAGCCAAAAGATTGATCAAACAGAAAAGTCTTACAGAGTGTATTGAAAGGAAGAGAAGGAGCCAGTGTGGTGTCAGGGACAATTCCGGAGCTTGGTGCTCCAGGCCACCTGAAACTATGACCCTCAATGGTGCAGCAATTAAAGTTGGAGATAATCCGGAGGACAGAATCTGAGCAGTGCAGAGTTTTGAAGATCGTAGGAGAGGCTCCAGTGTTAGGGAAGATCAAGGTTGCAGAAGGATTGCACCTTAACTATGACTTAGGAGAAAAAGAAATAGCAGCTAAAATCATTTGGATAAAGTGGATGGTAAATAATAAGACAAAAATGAGGGGTGTAAATTTCAAAATTAGTATTAGAGTGGAGCCACTCGTAACTAACGTCAGGAAAGCGTATACAAAGTGTTTAAGGCAAAGTCAAGGCTGTGCAAGAACACTCAGTCTGAGAAACAATCGATTTATTGATAATTTGCATAGTCTTCCTGATCGTTACGGTATGTAATTGATTAACCTATCAGCAATCAAGTGACAGATTGATTTAGTATTGAGTGAGCCCCAGAGATCAACCTCAGCCAAGGGAGAGCTCTTGGCTCAGATTCCTGCCAGAGACCCTGAGAGCACAATCAGGATGGACACTCTGTGTAAGGGCTGAAGGAACACTGCCCTGAGGAACTGGCGGAGGGGGGGCACTACACTGAGGGGAAGCCACACAGAGGGAGCACTGCACTGAGGGACTGGGGGAGCATCGTGCTGAGGGAGCTCCGTGCTGAGGGAGGTCCACGCTGAGGGAGCTCCACGCTGAGGGAGGTCCACGGTGAGGGAGCTCCACGCTTTTTTCTGAAGAAGGGTCTAGGCCCGAAACGTCAGCCTTCCTGCTCCTCTGATGCTGCTAGGCCTGCTGTGTTCATCCAGCTCTACACCTTGTTATCTCAGATTCTCCAGCATCGGCAGTTCCTACTATCTCTGAGCTAGCATCTACTGCTTCTTGCGGGAAGGAGTCACACAATCCTAACACTTGTTGCATGAAGCATCATTTGCTAATTTTACTCCAGAATGGCCCAGCTCAGATTTTCAGGTTATGTTCCCTCTTCCTAGATTGCCTGACCAGAGGAATAAGATTCACTCCATGAACAGCACACATTCATCAAATGACATACCTCAGTGTAATTGTATCGAGGCCCTGGAAGTGGCAGTGTCGGATATCCAAACGGAGGGATTGCCACGGAGCTAACGTAGTCAGGGGCACTGAGTGTGCGCTGCATCCGATCTACAAATACAACAGCACAATTAACAACTCTGTCCCAATCTATCACATACAGTACACACACACCACACACACACACACACACACACACACACACACGGATATCATGTGCAATGCAAGTGACAAAACACCATTCTGCGATTTAACCTACGCAGTGGGAGAGAGAGCAGTGACTTTACTCACTGACATTTGTTACACCATTCCAATTGCTCAGGGGAGCGATTATCATGGAAAATATGACAACAAGACACATAAGTAGACCGTAGGTGACTAAACTGCTGTTCAAAGATATGTAGGAGAGCCTGAAAGAAGGGGAGACAGGTAGAGGGGTTTATGGAGGTAATTCTGGAGCAACAGGGCACTGTTGGCATGGTGACCACTGGTGGGGAAATAAAACTTGGGGTGAGCAAGAGGCCAGAATGGAGGAGCAGAAAGATCTTGGAGGTTCGTGGGCTGGAGGAGGGACAAGGCCACATAAAGGGTTCATTCCAAGGTGCAGTTCCTACTGTTCCAGCACATTCCTAACAATGCTGCCCTGGTTGCTCTTCTTCACGGCAGTTACTTTTAACACAAGCGTTTTTTTGCTAACATTTCCACTCAGATAGGCATTGGTTCAAACAACACTCTGGAAAATTGTCACCAACTGAGATGACGTTTTGGCCCAGTACTGAGGGGGTTCTGCATGGTCAGAGGTGGTGCCTTTTGGAGATTTTGAAAACATGACCACTGTTGAGTTGTGGCAAACATAGACAGTAATTTGTGTTCAGCAGGATCCCATAAGCAGTGATGTGATAATTTTTCTTTCCTCTATTCATTCATGGGGTGTCGCTAGCCAGGCAGCATTTATTGCCCATCCCTAATTGCCCAGAGGGCAGTTAAGAAAAGAATCAACTACATTGCTGTGGGTCTGGAGTTACATGTAGGCCAGACCTGGTAAGGATGGCAGTTTCCTTCCCTAAAGGACATTAGTGAATCAGATCAGTTTTTCCGACAATTGACAATGGATTCACGGTCATTATTAGATTCTTAATCCTAGATATTTATTGAATTCAAATTCCACCATCTGCTGTGGCGGAATTTGAACCTGGGTCTCCGGAACATTATCTGGGTCACTGGATTAACAGTACAGTGATAATACCACTGGGTCATCGCCTCCCCAATTGATAGGGCAGACATTCGAATGAGTTGTCACTGTCATGAGGACTTGCGATCAGCCCGAGGTTATCTAGAAGTGATCAGATCACTTGCTTCAGGTGTTGTTGCAGGCATAACTGTTGATGAGATCACTGGCCGAACTGCCCTGGCCATCTGCAAGATTGTGCCAAGGGATCACCTCCCAGCGTTGGTTGACAGCTGAATTCTCAGGCTGGCATTTCAGCCACGAAGAGAGGCTAAATTGGCTGTGTTTGTTTTCCTTAGAGCAGAGAAGGCTGAGGGGGGACCTTATTGTAGTGTACAAAACTTTGACAGTCATGGATTGTGTGAAGAAGAAGAATGTTTTCTCCTTATTAGAGGGGACTAATAGGAAGCATAGATTTAAGACAAAGGAAGTTTAAGAGGAGATTGACAGAAAATTTATTTAAACCAGAGGGTCGTGGGGACTGGAACTCACTGCTTGAAAGGGTGGTAGTGGCAGGAACCATCACAATATTTAAGAAGTATTTAGATGAATACTTCAAGCACCCTAGCATACAAGGCCACAGGCCAAGTGCTGGAAAATGGAAACATGGAAAATTTTAACTGCTCTCTGAAATGATCCTAGCACACCAGTCAGTTGAAGGGCACTTAGGGATAGTAACAAATGCTGGCCTTGCCAGTCACACCCACATCCCATGAAAGAATTTTAAGAACCTCCCGATGTATCAAGGCTGACAAAATTGAACCTTACGCAAAAACAGGGAAAATCTCGAAATGGAGAAAGGTGTGTAAACATCACTCCAAAGATCTGAGGGTGGCAGAGATAGCTAAAGATTGCAGTTAAGGATAGAATTACCTGCTCTTGTTTAGAGACGTTGTAAGAGGGTGGCCTGCTCCCTAATTTTTATCTGCAGGCAGGAGATAGTCCCTCCAAAATTCCTCCCTGACTTGCTTATTCATACTAAAGCTGTTAATCCGCAAATAATGCAAAATTCAGATGTTAGTATTTCATTGAACTATTCAGGGTTTCCACCCAGTGAGATCAGCTGGAGACTTGAAAGTTTGACAGGACAACCTGAAATGGATTTTTAATGGAGCCAGACTGATAAAGAGACCCCACAACAGCATAACTCGATAACACGGCATGGATTCTCAATGGAATGGGGTTGATGAGTGATAAGGCTGCAATGCAAAATGCAGGCACAGGCCCATGCAATTAACATGCAGCACAGCAGGAGCCAAAGTAATGATTGTTATCGGCAATGGGTTGGGGCTAATTTACCACTGCGGTAAACGTTGGCATCTCTGACTTGCAGCTACATCTGTTCTTTAATTACCACTGGTTCAGAATCCTGGAACTCCTTTCTCCATCATGTTGTGGAGCATCTAAACTGCATGGACTGCAGTGGTTTCAGAAAGTGGCTCAGCACCACCTTCTCAAGGGCAATCCTGGGCCACATAACAACTTTTATTATTTATACTTTCACGTTAAAACTTGAGCTTTGCTGAAAAATGGCATATTTTATCGAAGCTTTTCATCTTGCACTCATCAGGACAAATCACAAGAATACAGATTTAAAGGGAAACCAACATTATACTGTATGAGAGGAGAGTGCTGATTGGTTGGCAAGTGTATTTGATTGGCAGAGGTGTTGCCAGAGATAAATGTACCAGTTGATAATGGGCAAAAACAGAAGTTGCTAGAAAAACTCAGCAGGTCTAGGAGCATCTGTGAAGGAAAAAAACAGAATCAGAGAATAAGTCTGATTTTTCTTCACAGATGCTGCCAGGCCAGCTGAGCCTTGCCAGCAACTTCTGTTTTTGTTCCCGATTTACAGCATCTGCATTTCATTTGTTTTTCTTAAACCAGTTAATAATGATTGACAGTTAACTGCCAGGCTTTGTTTACATTTTAAAGGAGGCAGGTTGACTCTGACTGGTCATGGCATTTTCCTAAGAAATGAACCAGTGAATGGCCGTCACCTACTTTCTTGAGTTTAATATAGACGCGCACAGCACCTGTTACCTACAAAGTGATCAGAGTAACACACCTATTACTACAGGAAGTGATTGAAGCTAACAGTATTGACACATTATAGGGGAAGCTGGATAAACATGAGGTAGAACGGAGTGGAAGGCTACACTGACAGGATGAGATGAAGCAAGGTTGGGGAAACTCATGTGGAACAAAAACACCAGCCTAGGCCAGTTGTGTCAAAAGATCCATTTCTGTGCTGTAGTCACAATGCAAGCTGAGGAAACAGTGACCATGGGATCTTTTACACCAATATGAGAGGGCAGCTGAGGGACCTTTAACGTCACATCTGAAAGACAGCCATCAGAGGGGGAAATATTCATTCAGCAATTCCACAGTGAGGAAGATAAGTGCGTGGAAAAAAAAATCAGCAGTAGTCCTCCCATGGGTTTTTCTCAACACTTTGTCGAAAACAAAACACAGCTGTCTCTGTGACAGTTTCAGTGTTGTCACTACATTCTCCGGCACACATACAAAATACTGTTATCAGCAATACAACATCTGACCTTCAAGTATACTTGGACATCATGGTGTAGATTCTCACAGAGACTCCCTCTCCCACAGCAACACAGACTCCCCTTCCCCCAGGGGACAGAACCCCCCTCCCTCAACACACCCCTTCCATGCAGACACACTTCCCCTCCCTTGGGGGTGGGGGCGTGCGAACTCTCCCCTTCACACGTCCCCACCCAGCAGAACAGACTCTTCCCTCCCGCCAGCGGTCAGAATCTCCCTCTCAGACTTCCCCAGCCCCCAGGGGACAGACTCTCCTCTCTCCCCCAGGGGGACCGACCCCCGTCTCTTTTACTTCCCCACTCAGGGTGACAGACTCTCCCCCCTCCCCCAAGGGGAACAGACTCTTCCCCTCTCCCCCAGGGCGACAGACTCTTCCCTCTCCCCCAGGGGGAACAGACTCTCCCTCGTACACTTCCCCACCCAGGGGGACAGGCTCTCCCCTCTCCCCCAGGGGAACAGACTCTCCCCTCTCCCCCAGGGGGAACAGACTATCCCTCGTACACTTCCCCACCCGGGGGACAGACTCTCCCCTCTCCCCCAAGGGGAACAGACTCTCCCTCGTACACTTCCCCACCCAGGGGAACAGACTCTTCCCCTCTCCCCCAGGGGGACAGACTCTCCCCTCTCCCCAAGGGGGAACAGACTCTCCCTCGTACACTTCCCCACCCAGGTGGACAGACTCTCCCCTCCCACGCATCCAGCCACCAATGTTGTGTGGGGAGGGTGGTGTGAATCAGACAGCCCCTCCCGAGGAGACCGTGTGCCCTCTTTCGGGTACCGGTGGATGCCCCTTTACCTGTGGATGCCCTCCTGTTCTTGCGGGACATGCTGAGCCTGACCTGCTGCCGGATTCGGAAGTTCTTGTCATCCTGGCGGGACAAGCGGAGCTTCTCATCGGAGGGGACAGCGAGGCTGGAGTCCAGGACAGAGAGGACCTCCTGGCTCAGCACCGTGCGGAAGAAAGGGTCCGGGCTGCTCACCATTGCAGGTTCCAGCTGCTACTCCTGCCTGAACTGAGGTGTGTCTGTGCTACTGCCAGAACCACCCCCAGCGATTGCAAAACCTCCTCCTGCTGCACACTTCCTCGTCGCAAGTTCCCAAAGTCTAGTTCTCCCGAGCTCTCCAACTCGGATCCTGCTGTGTTCTGTGCGGAGCCTTTCATTGCAATACCCACTGCCTGAAGGAGCACTGAAATTAACCATTTTCAGAACAGGAGTGGGTAAAATAACCGATGGGCAGTTGCAAGGGAAACTGGTTGAGCACCATTTTCAAAAGGCCAACATGCGCTCGATGGACCGAATAGACTACTTCTGCGTACGATTCTATGCATTGAGTGAGCTTGCATTGCCCTCGATTATAATCAATTGGAGTTAAAGGCTCATCTTGCATCAAGGGGACTGCAAATAGCTCAAGAAAGTGGCATTGAATCATAGGGGGCAAGGGATGGGATGGAAAGTCTGGACTTGTCACAGACACACGCATTCGGTGAAAGATTTGAAACATTTTTCCAGCTCCTTGCTTTGGAAAGCTGGCCCTCGTATTTACACGTTGTGCGTAGCCTTTCTGTAGTAATCTGAATGGACATTATATACAGGGGAACTCCCATAGCTGTTATGTACGAAAATAAACAAGCCTTATGGACCTGCATTTGTTATATGTTTGCTATTGGACTGTGGAATTTAGGAATGTCAACGTGAATTTAGGATAATTCTTGATTATTTAGGGGATTAAGGGTTACAGAGAGAAGGCAGGACAATGGGGTTGAGAAACATGTTAGCCACGATGGGCACAGCAGACTCGATGGACCGAATGACCTAATTCTGCTCCTTTATCTTATGTCCTTCTAATAGCTGATTTCTTTCAAAAACAAACCTCTTATTGTGCTCTACTGGCAAGACTAGCAAATGATTGTCATCTAAATGCAGCAATCTGTCCAATAAATAGGATTTATAGCCTGACAAATGCTTTGGATGACAGGGTTAAAAGGACTGAAATTAGAAACAGTCAGCACTTCAGCAACTTTCACCGTTGACCTCAGTGTGTGGGAGAGCTTTCCCTCTTTCCTCCTTTAAGAAGTGTAACAGCAGGTTTCAGCACATTCACAGCCTAAAGAATACAGAGCAGAGATTATTTATTTCACTGGCATCCGTTCATTTACAAACATGACAGGAAAATATGTTTAAACAAGGAAGTATTTACAATAATTACTTCGAATAAAGCATGCTGTTTATTTTGTGCTGAGAAATGCTTTGTCTGTTAGCTTCGTCATCCCATGAGCAATCTTTCCCCAAAGATAACAATGTGTAGAGCTGGATGAACACAGCAGGCCAAGCAGCATCAGAGGAGCAGGAAAGCTGACGTTTCGGGCCTAGACCCTTCTTCAGAAAT
>NC_063349.1:43125623-43210837 GCF_021869965.1 Rhincodon typus
TTCCTGCTCCTCTGATGCTGCTTGGCCTGCTGTGCTCATCCAGCTCTACACCTTGTTATCTCAGATTCTCCAGCATCTACAGTTCCTACTATCAATGAAGGCAAGAGATTTTTTAGCCCCGACAACTATGTTCTGTCATTCACCTAGTTCCTGAGACTTAACCCCATCTACTCACCTTGCTTCTATAACGCCTTACGCCCTTGTCCAACAAAAAATAAATAGTCTCAGTTTTGAATTTCAGTCTTAACATTTTTTGGAGGAGAAAGTTCCAGATTTTTGTTACTCTTTGTGTCACTAAGTTCTCCCAAATCCTTCCTCTGAAAGTCCTAGCTCTGATTCTAAGCTTCAACCCCCTTGTTTTAGACTCTCTTGACCAGGGGAAAGTTTAAAGTTTTTGAGAAGATTTGTAGCTTGGGTTGTGGATGAGGTTGTAGACTTGCTCGCTGAGCCAGTGTGTTTGTTTGCAAACGTTTCGTCACCCTGCTAGGTAATATTGTCAGTGCGCCTCCGGTGAAGTATCGGTGTTCCATCCCATTTGTTATTTACATGGCTCAGTTTGCTGGGGCGGTTGGTATTACTTCCGGTTTTGTTCTTCTGCGGTTTGTTCTGCTTTGCCAAAATCCGGGTTGCAGGGAACAGGAACACTTATACGGAGTTTTTAAAAGGAATGGATACCCAAAAAGCACAATCCTCCGCGACAGACCACAACAAGACGATACAACATGGCCAGACACACTAGTCACCCTACCGTACATCAGAGACATATCGGAGATGACCATAAGACTACTCAGACCCCTAGGTATCAGAGTAGCCCACAAACCAACAATCACCCTGCAACAGCTACTAATGAACTTAAAGGATCCCATACCCACAACCCATAAGACTAACATAATATACAAAACACCATGCAAGGACTGTGAAAAACATTACATAGGCCAAACTGGAAGAAAACTGACAATAAGGATACGCGAACACCAACTAGCCACCAAGAGACACAACCAATTCTCACTGGTCTCAATACACACGGACATAGAAGGACATGAATTTGACTGGGACAACATATTTATAATAGCACAAGCCAAACAGAGACATGCCAGGGAATTCCTGGAGGCCTGGTATTCCAACTGGAACTCCAACAACAAACACATTGAACTGGAGCAGAGATACAAACCACTGAAAAACAGAATCCGAAGTGACAGCAACCACCCCAGCAAACTGAGGCATATAAATAACAAGCGGGAGGGAACACCAATGCTTCTCTGGAGGCGCACTGACAATGTTATCTAGCAGGATGACAAAACGTCTGCAATCAAACACACCGGCTTGGCAAGCAAGTCTACAACCTCAGAGGAAAGTCTTTCTCTCTACCTGTGTTATCAACTCCATTAATTACCTTAAACAGCTCAATTCAAATTGCTCCTTAATCTTCTAAATCTGACGGAATACGACTCTAGTCTCTGCCACCTGTCTTCCTAATTTAACCTTTTTAGTCCCAGCATCATCGTCGTCAATCTACAACCTTCCCTAAGGCCAATATATGATTCCTGAGGTCCAGGAACCTAGAGCTGAACACAGTTTCTCCAGGTAGCAACTGACTAGAGACTTTTATGACTGATGTAACTTCCACACTTTGTCATTCCAACCCCCATTCCATTATTACAGGAGAATGCGGCCGGTTAGACATTTATTGAAGTGTGTGTTACACTAGTTATGATACCGAACAAGAACGGTAAATTCATTAGTTGAAGTTGTGAAATTAATATGTGGGCTGTTACCAGGGAGAAAAAAAACAAATCATTAAATCTGTGGGAGTATCATCAAAACCCCTGGCTCAATGATGTTCTTCAGAGAAAAGATATACATGTGACTCCAGACCCAGATGATATTGCTGACACCTCAAGGTAATGAAGACAACCAGGGCTGGGTGTTAAACAAGATGCTTTCAATATAACAACACATCTCAAAGATAAAGAGTAAACAAAACAGTGATGAGGGAAGCATCAAGAATGACAGATTCAATCGCATACCATTCTGTATTGGGATGATCATTACCCTAAGCAACACAAATATGCATTTAAATCTTGTGTCAATATGCTTAATACCATGAAGTACAGTGTTGAGATCTTTATCCAAAATCAAATAATCAGTGTCTATATGGCCTGAAGAATTTGATGAATTTGTTAGGTGACTTTGCAATTCAAACCCATAGGATACAGTTTCAGACACTGATGCACAAGAGGCTAGGCTTTGAAAACTAAAGCCAAGATTTACATCTGTTGCCAGCACTATATAGAAGACCTTTGAGATGGTGTCACTCACTTCACAATGTTAGTTCACAGATCCTGAATGTGCACACTCAGCTCCTGTACCTGAAACACACTTTGCAAACTGCATCTAGCTGTGCATTAGCTGTGGTTCAGTTTGGCTTTCTGCTGAGATTTGGGGTTCAATTTGCACTCCTGAACATGAGTATAACATTCAAGGCTGAATCTCCAAAGCAGCACTGAGTGAATGCTGTACTGTCAAAGATGCTACCTTTTGGAGGAGACGTTAAACTGAGCCTGCGGAGGGAATGGGAGCTAACTGGATCTCTCTACAGCTGACCAGCATAGATGGACCAAATGGCCTCCTGCTGTGCTGTAATAACTTTATGATGATAATGTTACAGTCTAGAACTTTTTGAAAGAAAATTAAAACTTACATTTTTATCCCATTTTTCATTCCAGTGATGTATTTCTGAAGCAAAGGCAGAAATTGCCAGAAAAACTCAGCAGGTCTGACACGATCTGTTGAGAGAAAGCAGAGTTAATGCTACTTTAGAACTGGGTTAACAAATATTGACTCTGCTTTCTCTCCACGGTTGGTGCCAGACCTGCTGAGTTTTTCCAGCAAGTTCTGTTTTTGTTTCTGATTTCCAAGACCTGCAGCTCTTTCAGTTTTTGCAATGTATTTCTGAAGTGTGGTTACTGGGGAAATATTTGGTGGAACCTGTCTTTAAAAGCACCATCAACTCACACCTTGTAAAACTTTCACTCCCTTTCGCAGTTGAAGTGTTTAACAGTTTTAAAAGCATTTATTCATGTGAACATCACTGTCTTTTTTTGCCTTTATTCATTTATGGAATGTGGGCATCATTGACTAGACCAGCATTCATTACCCAGAGGGCAGTTAAGAGTCAACCACATTATTGTGATTCTGGAGTCACATGTAGGCCAGACCAGGTAGAGATGACATAATTCCTTCTACAAACGGCATTGGTAAACCAGATGTGTTTTTAATATGATCACCATTATGCTAGCTTTTTATTGACTATCTGCTATGGCGGGATTTGAAGCCACATCCTCAGAACATTAGCCCGGGGCTCTGGAGTTATAGTCCAGTGACACTACCACTACCTCCCCTAGGCTAGTATTTGTTGTTTATCCTTGAGAATGTGTTGGTAAGCTGCCTCCTTGAATCAATGCAGTCCTCAGTGTGTAGGTTGCTCATCACCTTGTGTTAATGATTGGCAGAGATCGTTGTTAATCCCATTATATCATGCAGTAGATGATCCTATACATAAGAAAAATTGAGATAATTAGATAAAATGATCTTGTAGTATTATAATAACCAAATTTAACAATTCATTAAAGTTGGTCAACTATCAAATCATTACTGCAGTAAATGGATGGTGGTATAGGAAGCATTGTTTTGATGAGATGGTAACTTTCATTCGATATGTAAGTTGTTTAATGGAATTATACATCAATACTAAACAGTGAATCTCTGACAGAAGACCCAGTTAATGAATTGCTTCTCCAGAGTTTAACTGCCTTATATGGTTTCTTAGGTCAAATCAGTATATTATGGTCTCCGTGCCTCTCATTTTGTTAAACCCATGTAACATATATCACAAAAAAAACTAGATTCTTGTTGAGACAGAGATAGTAAGAACTGCCGATGCTGGAGTCAGAGATAACACAGTGTGGAGCTGGAGGAACACAACAGGCCAGGCAGCATCAGAGGAACAGGAAAGTTGACGTTTCAGGTTGGGGCCCTTCTTCAGAAATTTCTGAAGAAGGGTCCCCACCTGAAACATCAACTTTCCCGCTCCTCTGATGCTGCCTGGCCTGCTGTGTTCCTCTAGCTCCACATTGTTTCTTCTTGTTGAGACAGATGTCTTGGAGTTTATTAACACCACTAACTATTTACACTGTTACAATGTCTCAGATTTAAATATAATCTCAGTTCCATGTTTACTGACTACTGCTGTGACAACGGCTGTTGCTACAACAATAATGGCTGCTGAAGTTGAGGTGAATACCTTTAAACTGGAATAGCACATGCCTTAATATCATCTAAATATCTTAAAGGGTACACTTACTGGCTGGTCTGGAATCTATGCATTTGTACAACCTTGCCTTATTTATCACTTATCAGGCTGAGAGGGCATTGTATTGAAAAGACAAGAAATTTCATAATTCCTCGTCTCTGAATTCACTTGCGTTCCAACAAAAATTCCATTTATTTCACTGTCAGAAGTGCTGTTTCTTAGATTAGATATTAAATCAAGGCCCCACTTGTCCCCTCAGCTGGCTATAAGAAATTCCATGCCATTATTTTGTACAAGGGGAGAGGATTCTTGCCAATATCCTGTCCAATATTTATCTATCCGTTACTATCACAATAAGCCAATTGTCTGATGATGATCGTGTTGCTGTTTTGGGGAACCTGCCATGCATAACATGGCTGCTGGGATTTTGACTTTAGAACAGTGACTAAAGTATTTTTGGAAATCCCGTGATTGCAAAAATCCTGTCTTTCTTTAGAACTCAAGAAATCCCTTGGAGTGGAGACCGGTGAATTTAGAAAGCAGTTCTTCTTGATGCTCTTGGGAGGTTGTTTCTGAGCATGTGCAATGATGTTGGTGTCGTGGTAATGTCACTAGGTTAGTAATCTAACAGGCCCAGGTTAATGCTCTGAGGATCCTGGGTTAAGTTCCCAATGCATCACTAGGTGGAGTATAAATTCAATTAATAAGTCTGCAATGGTAAGATCGGTAGTAGTGACCATGAAACTATTTTTGATTGCTGAACAGATCTGTTTGCTAACTCCTCTGGAGAGAGAAATCTGCCGTCCTTGCCCAGTCTGGTTTACATGTGATTCCAGACACACAGCAATGTAGTTAACTGCCCTCCAAAGCGGCCCCTTCAATTCAATGCAGGGATAATTTGGGCCAGACATCAATGCTGGGGAATTCCCATGTCACAGTAAGGAATAAGCCTGTCCATCCATCAGTGCCCCTGTGCTGGACTTGGTTATACATATCTTCTGCATCACAATGCACATGTAATTGCATGGTGGCATTGACATGTACCATGTTTGAGCCTTGACTTAACCTCATCCAGTGGTGGGGCGGGGGGGTGGGGTTCTTCCTCAGCTATGAATGCCAGCAGGCAGTTTGGCATTTGAGAAGAAGTGAAATAGTTTCAGAGATTCTGATGTTTTAATGTATTTTGTTGGTATTTTCTAACAGTTTTGTGCACAGTGTTTCATCTGTGAGAGGTCCCATGTCTCTGGGGGCCTTTGTGCTCCTTTGCTGATGCCTTGACTTGCAGGCCAATCCATCACTTAGCTTGACCTCTCTTCCATTGTCTACGCTCCTCTGGCTCTGGCACTGAGGTGTGATTTAGTCATGATTTGCATTTCAAAGTCCATTGTTGAATCCAGGCGTATAAATTAGTAAGAAGACATTAAAACTTGGAAATGAATGTTCTGCTCCTACTGGAGCTCCAGTCTGAGATATGAAAGACAAGGTGGGACAATTTTCAGTTTTTCCTTCCATTGAAACTTTTCATTGTTCGCTCATCAGGACAGATGCAAGAATGCCACATTTCGAATCATGTATCAATTTATATTGTACAAGGAAGGGTGCTGATTGCTTTCCAAGTCAAGGTCTAATTGGTTGATATCTTGCCATGGGGAATGCACCAAGGAGCTGGTGATGGGGAGCCGGTGGTGTATTGGTGATGTCATTAGATTAGTAATCCTGAACCCAAGGCTCACGTTCTGGCAACATGGGTTCTAGGCAGCTGATGAACCTCAACTTCAGTAAAAGCCTGGAATAAAAATGCTAGCCAGTGCCAACTGTTGATTGCCATAAAAACCCATCTGGTTCACAGATGCCCTTCAGGGAAGGAGATCTGCCATCTTGACGTGGCCTGACCTGCATCTGAATAAAAATCGCAAGAACTACAGATGCTGTAAATCAGAGACAAAAACAGAAGTTGTTGTAAAGCTCAGCAGGTCTAGCAGCGTCTGTGAAGAAGAAAAAAAGAGTTACCGTTTCGGGACAACAAGGTGCAGAGCTGGATGAACACAGCAGACCAAGCAGCATCATAGGCGATGCTGCTTGGCCTGCTGTGTTCATCCAGCCCTGCACCTTGTTGTCTCGGATTCTCCAGCATCTGCAGTTCTTGCTATCTCAGTTACCGTTTCGGGTCTGGCATGCATTTATTTAAAATTAATTTCAAAGTTATTTTCAACTAACAGAACAGGGTTTTAGACTATGAGTCTGGCATTAAGATTCTTCCTTTTTTTGGTTTTTGATTTTCAGTTAGCGTTGCAACTACACACATTGTTTCCCCAGTATTCTCCATTAAAGAATTGTATCGGTGAGTGTGGGCTAGGAGTGAACTGTTGTTACTGGGCAGATTTCTCACTTCCTCAGTGAAGTTCACACTTGGCATAAACCCTTTTTGAAACCTTTGCTCAAAGAAGGTGAACGATTGTGGTGGGAATACGATGTCAATTACCCCCTTCAAAATACCATCACTGATCAATTGCTCAACATGCTCTGACAGCCTGTGTTAGAGCTCCCTCTTCTGTCCCTTCTAGCTGCTGCATACTTGTAGGCTATCTCCATACAAATAAGTTACATTTGTATTGCAACCTTTCAGGAGCACAGGATGCCTCAAAGCATTTTGCAGGTAATGAGGCAGCAGCGTATTTCTGCAGTAACGTAGGAGACAAATTGTGCACAGCAAACTCCCAAAAATAACATTGTAAAAAATTCATTCGCAGAATGTGGGCATCACTAGCTGGTCCAGCATTTTTATCGCACACAGGGCAGTTGATAGTCAACCACATTTCTGTGGATCTGAAGTCACAAATAGATCGAACAGGTAAGGATTGCAATTTCCTTCGCTAAAGGACATTAATGAACTAGTTGGGATTTTCCTGACAATTCAAATTCCACCATTTGCCATGGCAGGATTTGAACCCAGGTTCACAGAACATCATTTGGGTCTCTGGTTTAATAGTGTAGAAATAACATCATCTCTCCTATTAATTAACATCTGCTTGCTGAGGTAGGTTGAGAAATAAGTATTATTCTGGAATCTTGGAGGAGAACTACACCGTTCGTCTTTAAGCAATGCTACCTAAGGGGCAGACATCTGTTTAACATCTCACCCAAAATTTGTGCCACTGATAGTGTAGCTCTTCCTCCGTACTACACTGCAAGTTCAGCCTGGGTTTGTGCTCTGTTCTCTGGTGTGGTTCTCCATCACTCTGACTCCAAAGCGATGAACAGTTCGCTTTTGGTGAAGTTCCCACCACAATGTAACCATAACAAATCTCACCACTGCCCTCTACAACCCACTTTGGACAGTCTCGTTTTTAATTTTTTTTTAAATTCCAGAAAGGCTGTTAGATCAAAGAAAATTTCTGGAGAATTGGACATATCACTGAGAAGGGATAACTGGGAAATAAACCAAAAGCTGGACTCAGGGACAAACCATTTCCATTCCAATAGAGTCCCCGGTATGCAGGCAAGCTGATTGGAAAAGAACGGGAAATGTAATAGAAGTCTATAAAACGTGTACACAATCCCCACTCTGCTTTAAAATGTTTACATTCTGTTTTTTCTTTCTTCATTCATAGGATGTGGATGTCATTGGCAAGGCCAGCATTTATTGCCCAACACTAACTGACCTTAGAGATAGTAGGAACTGCAGATGCTGGAGAATCCGAGACAACAAGGTGCAGGGCTGGATGAACACAGCAGGCCAAGCAGCATCATAGGAGCAGAGAGGCTAACTGACCTTAAACTGAGTGTCTTGCTAGGACTACCTCAGAGGGCAGTACAGAATCTACCATAGTGCTCTGGGTCTGGAGTAGGCCAGACCAGAGAATGATGGCAGAGTTCCTTCCCCAAAGGGTGTTAGTGAAGAAGGAGCTTTAACAACAACTGGCGACCATCTTAATGTTCAGCATAATTGAACTTAAATTTCACGTGCTGGCATGGTGGGATCTGAAACCACATCAGCACCCAGAAGCGTTAGCTTGGGCATCTGGAGTACTAATCCAATGACACCATCACTACATGACTGTCTTCCTTTTAAAGTTAAGGATAAAGATAAAATTAAGGACACAGATTACGTTGATAGTGAAAAGAATTAAATCACTTGCCTACGTGGAAAGTGACTGTTCAGATTTTCAGAAAACATATATGGGGAGTTAATGGCCTAGTGGTATTTTTGCCAGACTGTTAATCCAGAGACCCAGGTAATGTTCTGACAACAACACAGTATGGAGCTGGAGGAGCACAGGAGGCCAGGCAGCATAGGAGGAGCGGGAAAGTTGATGTTTCAGGTGAGGACCCTTCATGAAATGTCAACTTTCCTGTTCCTCTGATGCTGCCTGGCCTGTTGTGTTCCTCCAGCTCCACGCTGTTTTGTCTTTGACTCCAGCATCTGCAGTTCTTAGTATCTTTAATGTTCTGGCGACCCAGGTTTAAATCCCATCATGGCAGTTGGTGGTATTTGAATTCAATAAATACTGGAATTAAGAATCTGATGATGATCATGACAATTGTCGTCAAAACCCATCTAGTTTGCTAGTGTCCTACATGTGACTCCTGACCCACAGCAATATGGTTGAGTCTTAACTGCCCTCTGGGAAATTAGGGATGAGCAATAAGTACTGGTCTGGCCAGTGATGCCCTCATCCTGTGAAAGAATTAAAAAAAATGCTGCTCTACACTTCTTTTAATCAACAAAGTGTGGAGAGGGGTTAGATAAAATTTAGCAGAATTGCACCAGGGCTGTGGGAGTTCTGTGATATAGATGACTAGAGTAGATTAACTTGTTCTATTACAGCAAAAAAGCCTAGGGGTAGACATAAAGAAGGCTTTTGAGATTGTATGGAATTTCGATAGAGAAAATGAGGAGAAAGCTTTTCCAGTAGCGGTAAATTCAATATCCAGCGGAAACAGGTTCAAGATTCTTGGCAAACCAAGGATGAAAATAATATTTCTATGACGTGAGTCACTCTGATCTTGAATGCGCTGCCAGAGAAGGAAATAGAAGCTGCCTCAGTTGGAATTATCAGAAGATCATTCGATAAATACTTGGAAAAGAAAATAAACACAGGGTTGTGGAGAAAATAGAATTACAGGAATATAGGATTATAAGGATTACAGGGTTAGACGGAATACAGGATTATAGGAACGCGCAGTTAGAAGGAATACAGAATTATAGGGAATATCGGGTAACGAGAAAAAAACCAGGGAATTGGATCTAATGGGAGAGCTTTTCCAGATTTAATGTGGTGAACTGAATGCAAGGGAAATATTTACCTGAGAATGTTCTAATTGTATCATGATTCGGGATTGTTAAAGCCCAGAGAAGGCTATTCGACCTATTGTGTCCCTCCCTGATAGCTCTTCTATAACCCTCCCCACACACCATGGACAATCCTCCTCTCCTCCTCCTCAGGTATTTAGTATATTTAGAAAATGTAGAAACATGTACAGCAATTAAGGAGGTCATTCTGCCCATCATGTCCAATCCAGCCAAGAGAACAAGCCACCTGGTGTAATCACAGTTTCCAGTACTTGGTCCATGCCATGCTATCATGTTTCTATAACATCTCCGATATCAACCTGCCATGTTGGTATTTGTTCTCTCAGCATGCTTGCTTTATTTGCTAAATTCCTTGCATAGACATTTTCTTTTATTCATTCA
The DNA here is from genome assembly GCF_021869965.1 of Rhincodon typus. Classification (NCBI taxonomy): domain Eukaryota; kingdom Metazoa; phylum Chordata; class Chondrichthyes; order Orectolobiformes; family Rhincodontidae; genus Rhincodon; species Rhincodon typus. Next base: position 43,135,631 of record NC_063349.1, read on the forward strand.
TGGAATGCTAGCATCACTGGCTGGGTCAGCACTTATTGCAAAGATGCAAACAACATGCTGGAGAAACTCAGCAGGTCTGGCAGCATCTGTGGAGAGAAAACAGAGTTAATGTTTCAAGCCCAGTAGGAGCTTTCTTCAAGTATGAGGTCAAGTATGCTTTTCCCTCCTGTTGGCTCCCCGGCCCCCTACCATAGACACCGTCCAGCAGTTACGTCTTTTAAGGGTCGAACCACCCAGTCAATTGTGGGACTAATGAGCCAGTCTTGGTGGTGGACATTGAAATAGATCATGTACCCTCACCACCCTCAGTGCTTCCTCCAACTGGCGTTCACCCATGAAGGTATGCTGATTTATCAATCGAGAGGGTGCAGGATGTGGTTATCAGCAGGAGGTTTCCTTATCCAGACTTGACCTATTGCCATGAAATCTCATAGGGTCCACAGTCAATATGGAGAACTCTCAGGACAGTGTCCTTCTGACTTATACTGATGAGTTCTGCCTCCTGTACTGGAACTGTCCTGCTGGTGGCTCAGGACATATCCGCGGATAGTAATGGTGTTATCTGGAACATTTCCTGAAGGTGTGATTTTGTGAGTTTGACAATGACAGGCTAGCTGCTCTTGGGAAGTGATGGTGTTGTGTCATTGGACTAGTAACGCTGAACCCAGGCTAATATTTTGGAGGGGCATAAGTTCAAATCCCAAGTTGTGGAATGTGATTTCTGTCAGAACCAAAATTAAACTAAAAACCAAAATAACTACGGATGATGTAAATCAGGAGCAAAAACAGAAGTTGCTGGAAAAGCTCAGCAGGTCTGGCAGCATCTGTGAAGAAAATCAAAGTTAATGTTTTGGGTTTGGTGAGCCTTCCTCTGAGCAGTTCTCTCAGTTCTGTTCTGAGGAAGGGTCACCAAACATGAAACGTTAACTCTGATTTTTCTTCACAGATGCTGCCAAGCCTGCAAACTTTTCCAGCAACCTCTGTTTTTGAACCAAAATTAAAATGTTTAGCCTAACGGTGATCACTTTTGTAAAAACCTATTAGGGTCTCTAATGTCCTTTAGAGACAGAGATATGCTGTTGGTTACCTGGTTTGGCCTACTTGTGACCCCAGTCCCACAGCAATGTGGTTGATTTCTAACTGCATTCTGGTCAATTAGGAATGGTCAATAAATGGTGGCTTATCCAATGACAGCTACATTTGATAAATTAATAAAGATAACTCTGTGAGACAGTTTTGGCACCACCTTGCTCACCCTCTAACACCACCCCTCTCTCATATTGGGAAAGAAAATTTTGCAGGGGGTCAATAGGGCTGGGGTTGTCGTTTTCAATTCCAGTGGTCCACCCAATTTCATTCCTTTTTTGAGACTTCATAGCAGCTTGATAAGCAATATACCCTCGATCCAAACTTTTGGTTTTCTAACCTTTGTTTCATTGGCCTTCCAGGCTCAATCTCTAATTTTCTGACTTCTTATGCCACTTAAGAATTTGTCCCATCTGAATCCACCATCAGATTCTCATTTTCCTGCCAAACTCATTTAAACCCTGCTGTATTAGCAAGACTCCCCCACCAGAATATGGGTCTTGGCCCTGTTGACTTGCAAACTGTCCATCTTATACAGGTTCCACCTCCCCCAGAACCAGTCCCAGTGCCCCAGGAATTTAAATCTATTGCTGTGTACCAACTCTCTTGGGCATGCGTTAGCCTGCGCTGACCTCCTGTTTCTATGCTCACCAACATGTGGCACAGGGAGTAACATGTGGCACACCATGGGTAGCATGGTGGCACTGTGGTTTACACTGCTGCCTCATAGCGCCAGGGACCTGGGTTCGATTCCAGTCTTGCGCGACTGTCTGTGTGGAGTTTGCACATTCTCCCCGTGTCTGAGGGGTTTCCTCTGGGTGCTCTGGTTTCCTCCCACAGTCCAAAGACATGCAGGTTAGGTGAACTGGCTGTGGGAAATTGTCCATAGATGTCCAGGGATATACAGGCTAGGTAAGTTAGCCATGGTAACTGAAGAGTTACAGAGATAGCATCGGGGTGGTGCTGGGTCTGGATGGGATGTTCCTTGGAGGGTCAATGTGGACTCAACAGGCTGAATGATTTGCTTCCACACTGTAGGAATGCTATGATAATCAGGGGAATACTACCTTTAAAGTCCTGCTGTTTACTCTCTTTCCAAAATCCTTGAACATTTGCTGCAGGACCTTATTTCTCTTTCATCAGTACATTTATGGACCACGAACTCTGGTTGTTCACCTTCTGCTCCAGAATGTTCTGCAGCTGGTCAGTGACCTCCATGACCATGATGTCAGGGGGAACAACGTAGATTCTGGATTCACATTTCTGGCTGTGAGAATGGCTGCCCTCACTTCCAGTCTTGTGCAGCAAACACTGAAAGTCTGCAGAGGGATATAGATAGGTTAAGTGAGTGGGCAAGAGATTGCAAATGGAGTACAATGTTGGTGAATGTGAGGCTTGGGTAGGAATAACAGCAAAATGGACTCTTAGAAAATGGTGAAAAATTGCAGTATGCTGCTGTGCAGAGGGACTTGGTTTTCCTTGTGCATGAATCACAAAAAGTTGGTTTGCAGGTGCAGCAGGTAATTAAGAAGGCAAATGGAATATTGTCCCTTATTGTTGGAGGAATGGAGTTTAGAAGCAGGGAGGTTATGTTACAGCTGTATAGGGTGCTGGTGAGTCCAAACCCGGAGTACTGTGTAAAGTTTTGGTCTCCTTACTTGAGAAAGGATGTACTGGCACTCAAGGAGGTGCAGAGGAGGTTCACTAGGTTGATTCGGGAGTTGAGAGGGTTGGCTTTTGAGGAGAGTTTGAGTAGACTGGGACTGGACTCATTGGAATTTAAAAGAATGAGGGGGCATCCTATCGAAGCATATAAAACTATGAAGGGAATAGATGCGATAGAAGCAGGGAGGTTGTTTCCAATAGTGGGTGAAACTAGAGCCAGGGGTCATAGCCTCAAAATAAGGAGGAGCAGATCTCGGACTGAGTTGAGGAGGAAATTCTTCACCTAAAGGGTTGTAAATCTATGGAATTCCCTGCCCAATGAAGCAGTGAGGCTTCCTTGTTTAATGTTTTGAAGGCAACGGTAGATAGATTTTTGGTGAGTGGGTGGGTAAGTGGAGTTGAATGCATGAAAAGATCAGCCACGATCTTACTGAATGGCAGAGCAGGCTCGATGGACCGAATGGCCTACTACTCCTTGTCCTTTTTTTATGTTCTTGTGTTTGTTCCTTGTGCCCCTTCTATATATACGGTATCTGTTCTACGACAGGCTTGGCTCTGGCAGTACTGCCAACACCCTGACCCACCCACTCCCCGCCACCCTGCTCCAGATTAGCCGACATCCTTATCAGTCTTCCTAAATACTGCTTAGAAAGTGGGAGTACACTCTGGGGGACTCCTGCACTGTTTCTTTGCTTGCTACCAACCCCTGTCTCCCTGTATAACCTTTGTCTGTTGGACAAGCACATCGATAAATGTTCTCACCACATAGCTCTTATCCTCATGGGTGCACTGCTGCGATGCTGGATCCTGATCAAGCTCTGAAATCCAGAGCTCAAGCTGCAGACACTTCCTGCAGAAATGGTTGTCAATGATGTGGGAAACATTCTTAATTCCTACATTACATAGGACATGAACCCTTGAGGCTGGAGCGATCTTGCCACTACTTCATTTATTAACTGATAACCTTATAACAATTAATAAACCCTAATAACTGGTAACAAATGTATTGAGATTCCTCGATGCAATATTTTGGGTTATTGCGTGATTTTCAAAGTTTGTTTGTTCACTCAGAGTTCCCAACCTCCATGGAGTGTCCAGGCATTAAAGATTAATCTTTAGCAAAGCGAGAGAAAAAGTCAGAGAAGAATCTTTAAAAATAGCACCTTTTTTTGGTGTAATTTTAGTTTATTCATCAGAAAAAAATATTGGCAGTAGAAACAGTAAGTGTCACACAAATGAGCCTATGAGGTCACGAATGATAGGAATGTTGTGGGGGGGGGGGGGGGGGGCGCGATCTGGAGATCATGTGATGAGATTTCCAGGAACACATCCAACCCAAATTATCAACTACTCATCTCTCACATGATTTGTTGGTCTTGTAAGTAAGTTAAAATGTTTTAAATTTTTGGCTTGTTAGTGGTTTCCCATGATTAAACCCTCTTCAATCAAATCCTTCAGAGTGTGAATTTTAGTCCACATTTAGTTGCTTCGTGAGTGTAGGAAACAGTAAATTGAATCTTAAGCCTTGAGACTCAATTCCTCATGACAGCAGATTGATCAATGGTCTTTGCTTCTCCCTGTCAAGGACAGTGGATGGCAGTAAATTACCTCAAACGGCCTTTACCCAGTTCCTCCCCCGGTAGAGGAAGCAAATACCACAAAGTGCCAGGAATGCTTGCCTGGGAAAATAGTAAAATTTAGGGAAGGAAGTCCAGAACTCAGGGCCCAGGTAGCTGAAGGCGCAAGAGTCAAATCAGGCAATTGGAATTATAGAACCATATAACCATAGAATTTACACTACAGAAGGAAGCCATTCAACTCATTATGTGTGTACCAGCTCCTGAAGGAGCAGTCCAGCTAGTCCCATTCTCCAGCCCTATCTCTGTAGCCCTCTAAATTAATCACTTTCAAATATATATCTAGCTCTCTTTTGAAACCTCCTATGGAATCCACCTCCCTCATTCACCCAGATGGCACATTCCAAATCCTAACAACCTTCTGAGTAAAGAAGTTTCTCCTCATCTCAGTCCTAGCTCTCTTGCTGAAAATCTTAAAGTTGTGACTCCTAGTTAATGACATAACAACCATTGGAAATGGAATATCCTTCTTTGCATTGTCAAAATTGTTCATAATTTTGAACACCTCATTAAGGTCATCTCTTAATCTCTGCTCTAAGGAGAACAAGCCTAATCTCTCTAACCTTCATTCCTCGTATAATTTTAGTAAATCTCCTTTGAAATCTCTCTAGGGCATTAACATCTTTCCTTAAATAAAGTGCCCAGAATTGAACACAATTCTCCAAATATGGTCTGACCAATGATTTGTAGATGTATAGCATCATTTCCCTGATTTTATACTCTGCCTCTATTTATAAATCCAAGGATCCTCTAAACTGCCCTACTAACTGCTTCAACTTACCCAGCCACCCTCCGAGAATCATGTGTGTGAATCCCAAAGTCTCTCTGTTCCTATACTCCCATCAAAGTTGTATCATTGAGCCTGTATTGTCTCTCCATGGTTCTTCTACTAAAATGCATCACCTCACATTTCCCTGCATTGAAATTTATCTGCCAGGTGTCTGCCCATTTGGCTAACTTGTCAATGTCCTTTTGAAGTCACTCAGCATCATCCTCACAATTCACTACTCTCCCTCGCTTTGTGTCATTTGCAAATTTAGAGATTTTGCTCTCAACACCCATCTCCAACTTGTTTGTAGAAATCAGAAAAAAGGGTCCCAATACTAATTGCTGGGGAACACCACTTTCAACTTGTCTCCAATCTGAGAAATACCCATCCATGTCTACCCTCGGTTTCCTATATTTTAGGCATCCTCTAATCCATGCTGTCAAGGACCCATCAATCCCAAACATCTCTAATTTGCTAATCAACCTGCCTTTCTGAGAGTCCAAATATGCAACATCCACAGCACTACCCTCATTCATTATCTGTGTCACATCATCAAAGAACTCAGTTAAATTTGTCAGACATGACCTGCTTTGGAAAAGCTATGTTGACAGTCTAGTAATAATTTATTTTTCTCTAAGTGTATATTTACCTTAACCCATATTACATCCTCCATCAGTTTTCCCACTATTGATGTCAAGCTGACAGTTTCCTGTAGTTTCCTGGATTATCCTTTGTCCCTTTCTTAAACAATGGTGTCACATTTGAAATCTTCCAATCCCCTGGGACTATTCCTGTGCTCAGAGGAGCGCTGAAGCTTTCTGTCAACAGCTCTGCGATTTGTTTCCTTACTTCTGTCAGCAATCTAGGATGCATCCCGTCTGGGCCTGGCGACTTGTCTACCTGGAGCGCTGCCAGCCTTTTTAGTGCCTCTTCTTTGTCTATCACTATATTATTCCGTTGCTCAACACCCATGTTTTCAACTAGGTCATTGTCACCATCTTGTGACTTGCTAAAGACAGAAACAAAATATCCTCTGCCATATCTTTGCCTCAGTGAGAAGCTTATCCTGCTTGTTCCTTATGACTGCCACCACCTCCACTGCACCCCCTCCAACTCCCGCCCCACCATTCTCCACTTATCTTTTACTATTAATGTGTTTGAAGAACATTTTACTATTTATTTTAGCACAGCCTGCCATCCTTTCCTCACACTTCATCTTAGCCTTCCTTATTCCAGCCTTAAACTCTTTCCTGCATTTGAGATACTCTACTTGATTTCTGTTGCTATTTTTATTCTGGTATGCATCATTTGCCTCCTTTCTCTTCCTTATTTTCCCTTCAATATCCTAAGTCATCCAGGGTACTCTAGCTTTGGATACCCTGTATTCATTTCTCACAGGTATGTAACTAACCTGCAGCCTATTCATCTCCTTTTTGAAATTCTCTTATTTTTCACCACTGTTTTATCCACCAACATGCATTTCCAATTAATGTGCTCCTGTTCAACTTTTAGACCCCTAAAATCTGCCCTTTTCCAGTCTGGGATCTTAATCATTGTTTAATTTTTAATCCTTTTCCAACATAATATTGAATCTTATTATGTTGTAATCATTATTTCCCAAATGCTCCCTCACTCTGATGTTCTCCACTTGGCCTGCCTCATTTTCTAGGACTGGATCCAGCACCGGCTCCCTTTGTGGTGGGCCTGGAAGCTATCTATTCCAGAAAGTTGTCCTGCACACATTGTAGGAATTTCTCCCCTTTCGTACCCCACACTCTACCTTTCTCCTAGTCTATCCTAGGGTAATCACAACTCTACTTGTCCTGCAGATTCCAAAATCTGCCAACAAATGCTCTCTTCCACTTCCTCCCCACTATTTGGAGGTCTATAATAAATACCCAACAAGATCACTGCTCCCTTCCGGTTTCTCACTCCAGCCATATAGATCCTAATTCAGGAATTGTATCTTGTTCAAGGGCAATGATACTATCTTTGACCAACACTGTTACACCTCCTCCCCTTTTTCCCACCCATTTTCTACTAAAAGTGTCATAACCCGAGATGTTCCTGTTCTGGCTTGAGCCACGTTTCTGTCAATGCTACTATGTCATATCTCCCACAGCAATTTTAGTTTCCATTTCCCCAGTTTTGTTCACTGCACTCCATTCATTTACATACATACCGTTTAACCCTGCCCTTATCATTTTCTTGCCCGCTGCTAGGCAAACCATTTCTTTGTTCACTGTCAACACTCAAGCCTTTCCTCACTTCCTTTTCCCCATTCACCATCTTCTCTCTTTTGCCCTCTCTGCTACTTCCAAAACATTTGCAACTAATATTGAAATGAACCAATGGAACTGTTCCCACAAATTGTGACTTTCGAAAAAGAAAGGACATGACTTCCACAAAGTCAGATTGTAAAAGAATTCTGTAGGGCTATTTTTAACTGAATGTTTTATTTCCCAAATGTTTTAAAAATGGTAGTGTTTGTCTCCAAGGACCTTTGTAACACTTGCCCATTGTATTAAAAACTAGCTGGAATGTGGAGCTGGAGTGTACGTGACAGTCATGAGAAGGAACTGAAGGCTCCAATTGCAAACTAGTTGGATATTTAATAAATTAGGACCTTCCTTGTTGGTGAATCCAAGATGATTATTGGTAAGAGAGTGTAAATAAGCCACCAAGAGGTGATCAATAGTGTCTCAAATGTTGAGAATTACTGCTGTAAAAACTGACAAATGTACTTGTTCATTAGCTCCTGCCCTGTATCGAAATCCCAGCCCATACATTCCCAAAATTAGTCACTCATAATCAACGGAGCTGTAGACAGGCTAATGTGGAAAAAGTCACCAGTCATGTCTTTGGAAAAATACTGATGGTATAAAACTTTATCCAGGAATGGTGCCCTCAACCCCAATGGCAGATGTGGGGCCCCAGACTCACCGCATTGGGCATTGACTTCCAGCAGAGTTCCCACAGAGCATCAGAATTGAACTGAGAGCTTCTACAGTGCAACGAGTCAGACTGCTTCCAGGGTGGGCTAAAGGGTAAGTCTGATTACATTTCTGAATGGCAGGTGTTATCAGTGATGGCTGCTTACATAGAGATATACCTGGAACAAGTACTAAACCAGCAAGGTTTTAGAATTGCTCCCTTTTATTCACTAATGCAAATAGTTAACAACAGGTTGTTGCTCATCAGCATGGAGACAGACCCACCTCTCTCTGTAACATCTGTACAATCACAGGTTATTGTCAAGAGGCTCTGAAACATTGGCCTGTCAAAGAACATTTGGACATTCACCTTTACAACTCTACCTATACCTTTAAAATTTTCAACCTTGTTTTCAAATTTCTCTATGGTCTCACTCACAATCCATTTCCATAACCTTCTCCATCCCAATCATCATGTGAGATCCCTGCACTCTGACCTCTGAGCATTTGTGTTTTTTGCTGCCTGAGCCTGGAGCTCTGGAATTCCCTCCCTGAACTTTGGTATTTTCCTGGGTGATTACAGCTGGCACCTTGTGGTATTAGCCACCTTTACCCGTGTATGCTGCTGGGTAAGGATTATTTGAGGTAGTTTGCTGCCACCAAACCCCCTTTGTCTTGAGCTTATCTAGTGATTATTGATAGAAGATTTTCTGCTGTAGATTCCCTAAGAAGAGACAATATCCCTAGATTAGAGGAATGTTTATTGCATGCTAACAATAAGTATAGCTACATTCAGTCAGACATAATTATTAGGACCTTAGGGAGTTGGTACAGAAAAATCTGCCTCCTCTGAAAGCTGGAACTCCTATCTCAACCCAGAGATTGCATGGAGTTCAGCCAAATGGGTGGAACCAATTAACTACTAACATTAACCCCTTTAGAGCCATTCCCTTATGAATTTAAACCTCTTTTGCCTCTTTTCCCTGTTAAATCATTTGACAAGGATGGCAGTCAAGAGAAGAGTGTACTTACTGGGTGAAAGCAGTAGGATTTGAACATTTTGAGGGTGAATTAGAAATTGAAAATTCAAAAGTTGACCCTGCAACAATCAGATTGAAAAATGCGTAGGTGCTTAAAATGCCAGATAGCATCATGTCTTGTCTTCCAGAAAGCTACTGGGGTGACTTATGAAGGCAATTATAAAACCTATTTGTGACTGAAGCCAGATACAGCTCTAGTTTCTCCAGGAAAAGGAGCTTGTTCAGAGCTGTTAAGGAAATAATTACCTCAGTGAAAGAATGTTGTTTGCAAAACCTGCTCCTATGATGCTGCTTGGCCTGCTGTGTTCATCCAGCTCTACACCTTGTTATCTTCGAAATCTGGAGTGTCTGGTTATTCAAAGCGGAGAAAGTTTAAGATCTCAGTGGTTTGAAGATTCAAGGAAAAGGTTTCACAACTGACAGGGCAGGAACAGAGAAAAAAAACTGAAGTCAAACCTATAGAATCAATAAAGAAGGAATTTCCCTGGATTTTTCATTAACTGTCAAGTGATGGTGTTGAGGAGTAGATTGTTTTGCCATGTGTTTTGAAACCTTTCAAGCTGTATTACATTTAAATAATTTAGTTTGTTTTATTTTATTTCAATTTCTCTTGTGTAGTAATGGTCTGCTTTTTTGTTAAAACTGCTTGTGTGCTTATGTTTCATGAAAGACCACCACATTAAACGTTTAAGAAATATAACATGGTCCATCAAACTAGGTTTCACTCTGGAATCTGACTGGTCCAGTAGTAACGTCTGCTGCAATCATAACACTTCACTGTTAGCTGCTGCTTTCTGTCACTGTGCACCACCTTGTCTTGTGAGTGAGAGAGAAGTAAGGAAGTGTGTCAATGAGTGTTGTAGATGTCATGTTTATGTAGCTGAGTGGTGAGAGCTGCAAAGTGTCACTGTGAGATTTTCAGCAGCACTAGAGTTCAGTGTAACTAATTTCATTATGCATGCTGACTGATTGTGGGTTGAGGCCTTGGGCAAATGTGTAAGGCAGTGCCTCTCAAGCTCTGTCCCTCCATAACCCTATTGCGAGGCTTAAGCAATTGTCACTACCCTCTCGGTGAAAACTGAGAGGTGGGAGGGTGGGTGGGGGAGTCAATGTGAGGAGGGGCTAGGACAGTGAATAGCACTGAGTACAATGGCAGGGGTGGTGTCACTCTGCAATGGCCCTTGCTCCCTTGGAGCTTGCAACCCCAAATTTTCAGCCCCAACCCCACTTGAGGTCCTGGCCCCTTGTGGGAAGGCCTGGGATAAGACTAATGGTTCAGTTGGTCTGTTAAGACCTTTTGAAATACAGTCACTGACCTTGACTCCTCAATGGGGCTTGATCTCCAATATTGACCTCCTGGCTATCTCTTCCTGCTGTCTCTCCCACTTCTGCACTTACTCTGGCCCGAATGCAGCTCCCAGGGTTCAAATCCCACCACAGCAACTGGTGGAATTAAAATTCAGTTAATAAACCTGGAATTGAAAGCTCGCCTCAGTGATGATAGCCATGACAACCATCACCAAATGTTGTAAAAATCAATTTGGTTCACTAATGCCCTTCAGGGAAAGAATTCTGGCTGAATTTAACAGCTGAAGGAAGTATTTTGCTGGCATTAAGCAATGCTGGACTCATAAAAAAAAAATAAGAACATAAGAAATAGGCGCAGGGGTAAGCCATTCAGCCCCATGTGCTCCAGAACTCAATAAGATGGTGAGCTTTGTGGCGTAAAGAGTTATATTAAGTTTGTGAATAAAATACTCTACATCATTAGTAATGTAAGATCACATGACTTTTTCTTTTCTTTTGTTCTTTCATGGGATGTAGACATCACTGGCAAGGCCTGTTGACTATTCCTAATTGGCCTTAAGCTGAGTGGTGTACTCGGCCATTTCAGAGGGTAGTAAGAGTCAACCACATTGCCTTGGGCCTGAAGTCATATGTAGGCCAGAAAGGGTAAGGTTGATAGAATTCCTCCCCCAAAAGGCATTAGAGAACCGAATGGATTTTTACAACTTTTGGTGATGGTTGTCATGGTCATCATCACTGAAGCTAACTTTCAATTCCAGGTTTATTAATTGAATTTTAATTCCACCAGCTGCTGTGATGGGATTTGAACCTTCTCCCCAGAGTATTAGCTTGATGTCATTCTTGTCAATCTCCCATTGCATCCTATATTTTTCAATAAGATCTCATTTCACTCTTCTAAACCCCAATGAGCATGACCTCAACCAGCTCAATAAGACAATCTGCTCATCCCAGGCATCAATTTTATTCACTGAACCATTTCCACTGCCAGTATATCCCTTCATAAATGTATACAATGCTCTTGGTGCAGTCTCACCAATGCCCTGTGTAGTTGCAGCAAATTAAACTAGCTTTTATATTGCATTCCCCAGCAATAAAGGCTAATATTCCACTTGCCTTTCTAATTATTTGTTGTAGTTCATGTACAATGATACCCTGATTCGTCTGGACCACAGCATTCTGCAGTCTCACTTCATTTGAATAAAATTCTGCTTTTCCATACTTGCTGTCAAAAATCACCTCATATTTTCTCACATTATATTCCATCTGCCAAATGTTTGCCCAATCATTTAACACATTGATATTCCTTTGCAGACTTGCTTTCTTCCTCACAACTTGGTCTGTCATTTACAATTGAATAGTGTACAAAGATGCCTACAATATACTCAGTCCCCTCATTCCAAATTATTGATTCGGATTGTAAATAGTTAAGGCCTCACAACTGTCCATGTGCACCTCATGAGTTAGAGTTTGACTGCCTGAAATTACTCATTTACGTGAATCTGTTTTCTGTTAGTTAGTCAATCATCTATCTGCTATGAACTCTTCTCTTATACAGTAAATGTTTATGTGGCATCTTGTTGAATACCTTTTGGAAATTGAAATACACTACATGTACTGGTTCCCCTTTATCCACCCTCCTTTCACTTTTGTACAATCATGTTGACTCTGTCTGACTGTGCTATGATCTTAAATTTCCTATTATCACCTTCTCAATCATGGAACCTACCATTTTCCCAATGATTGATGTTGGGCGAACTGATTTATAGTTTCCCATTTTCTTTCTCCCTCCTTTCTTGAATAGCAGCATTTTATTTGCAGTTTTCCAGTCTTCTGGGACCTTTAACTGACTCAGGGAATTTTGGAAGATTACAACCAATGGATCTGCTATCTTTGCAGCCATTTCCTTTAAAGACTCTAAGATGCAGGCTTTCAGCTGAGGGGAATTGACAGCCTTTTGTCCCATTAGTTTTCTTGTCTAATGATAGTGATTTTTCATTATTCATTCAGAAACTGTGTGGGCATTGCTGGCTAGGTCAGAATTTACTGCCCATCCCTAAGTGTTCTTGGGAAGGTGATGTTGAGCTGCCATCTTGAATCACTGCAATCTATGGGGGGCAGGGACACCACAGTGCTGCTGGTGATGGCGTTCCAAGCTTTTTGACCCATATTTGCAAGTCAGGAAGGCGAGTGGGTTGGAGGAAAGCCTCTGGTTGGTGGTGTTCCCATGCATCTACTGCCCTTGTCATAGAATCGTAGAGGTCTAAAGCACCGAAAAAGACCCTTCAGCCCATTGAGTTAGCACTGGTCAAAAACAAGCGCCATTTTTGAAGAAGGTCCTGACACAAAACGTCAACTTTCCTACTCCTCTGATGCTGCCTGACCTGCCGTGTTCCTCCAACTCCACATTGTGTTATCTCTGACTCCAGCATCTGCAGTTCTTCCTCTCTCCAAGCTATCCTAATCCCATTTTCCAGCACTTGGCCTATAGACTTCTATGCCTTGGCATCACAAATGTATATCTAAATATTTCTTCAACATTATGAGGATTTCTGTCTTTGCCATTTTTACAGGCAGTGAATTCCAGATGTCCACCACCCTCTGAGTGAAATTTTATTTTGCCCATATTTCCCCCTAAACTTTCTGCCTCTTACCTTAAGCTATGCCTTTTGACCATTGATGCCTCCACCAGAATGAAAAATTCCTTCCTGTCTACCCTATCTATGGTCCTCATAAATTTGCGCATCTCAGTCATGACCCCCTAAGTCTTCGTCTGCTCCAAGATAAAAAAAAAAGTCGATCAGTCCCCAGCCATAACTAAAGCTCTTCAACTGAGGCAAAATCCTGGTAAATCTCCTCTGCACCCTCTCCAGTGCAATCATTTCCCTGCTTCAATGTGGAACTGCTCACAGTAATTTAGATGGCTGTGGTCATGGGTTTGGAAGGTGCTGACTAAGGAGTCTTGGTGAATTTCTGCAATGCATCTAGTAAATAGTGCACACTGCTATTACTGATGTAGGTGGTGGAGAGAGCAAACTTTAAGAAAGTAATTCTTTTAAGAATACCCTACTCATTTGCCCCTGCTTTTCCAGGATAATTGGGATGCTTTTCATGTCTTTCACGCTGAAGATGCAAAATATATTCATGAACTTGTGTTACCTGCTGAGGGGTGCAGAAGTGCAACAAAGATTTAGCACTGGCCAGCTTGTTTTATTATTTGTTAATGATCGGCAGCAAATTGGCAAGATGCATCATGCTTTGAGTGTCAACATTTTTAAAATTCATTCAGGGGATGAGGGCATTGCTGACTAGGCCAGCTTTTATTACACATCCCAGAGGGTAGTTAAGAATCATTGTTGAGTGTCTGGAGTCACATGTAGTCCAGTCCAGCTAAGGATTGCAATTTCCTTCCCGAAAGGAGAATAGTGAACCAGATGGGTTTTCCCGACAATTGACAATGGATTCATGGTCTTTGTTAGATACTTAATTCCAGATTTTCATTGAATTCAAATTCCACCATCTGCCTTTGCAGGATTTGAACTCAGGCCCCCGGAACACTACGCGGGTCACTGGATTAACAGTCCAGCGATAATCCCACTAGGTTGGTGCCTCTCGTGCCATCTTAATGGCGAGGCAGATGATGGCATGGAAGAAAGAAAAGGAAGCAAATACAGCCATCTGATTCCACCACCAGGTTGGACATCCTGCCCCTAAGGCTTGCAGGTGGAGAACTGGCATGGTAAGCCATGTGAAAACCTATGGCAGAAACACCCTCCCCTCAGTAGAAATCAAATAGAGAGGCGGCTGCTGTTGTGATATATGTTACACTCAAATCATCAGACAGAATGAGGGGGAGGCAAGGGGAGGCAATGGCCTAGTGATATTATGGTTGAATTGTTAATCCAGAGACCCAGATAATGTTCTGGGGACCTGGGTTTGAATCCCACCACAGCAGATGGTGGAATTTGAATTCAATAAAAATATCTGGAATTAAGAATCTAAAAATGATCGTGAATCTATTGCCGATTATTGGAAAAACCCATGTGGCTCACTAATGTCTTTTAGGGAAGGAAACTGCTATCCTCACCTGACTCCAGACGCACAGCAATGTGGTTGACTCTTAACTGCCCTCCGGGCAATTAGGGATGGGCAATAAATGCTGCCTAGCCAGCAACGCCCTCATCCCATGAATGAATAAAGACAAAAAAAAATTGCCTGCATGGGAAGCAATGGATGCAGGATAATCATCAATCATGTGCCTGCTTTGGAGGGTTTTTGAATTTTACCCTTATTGGTTCATTTACCCCTCTCTTGCTTTAAGATTATAAACTTTCTTTATTGCTCTTAGTCTAAAAACCCTCTAAATCAGCTTCTCCAAAGTAGGAAATCATTGAAATGTAGAATTATAATAATCTGCCAAATAAGGACGCATTTTCTAAAGCAATTACACTGCACGCATGTTATGTATATAGTTGGGGGTGCTGCCTCTTTAAGAGTGCTGGCCAGGTAACCCACAGGACAGAACTTTGGGGCAAACTAGAATCAGCTGTAAAGATGTGATCTTTATCAGTAGAGTGTTTCTGTTCAGGTTTACCATTTATCTATCAGTGTATAATTCCTGGTTCCAAAGAAAGCACCAACATAACAACTGGCAACGAGAGTGGGTTCCAGCCCATGAACTGTGTGCAAATGTTGTTTTGTCTTTGTCCAGAGGAAATGTTGCTTGGAGTTTGGAAACGGCATGGGTTTAAGGAGGTAACATCGAGGGAAGTGGTTCCAAGGGACCTCAGGCTGCAGTTGAATGTACTCACCGGTGAACGGGCCAAGAGTGGGAATCGTAAAGGGGACTCTGGCTGAAGAAGTGAGCGGGCAGCTGGGAGCTACCAAAATCACAGCAGAGAGTGGTAGTGAGGGGTGTCAGGCTGTGGGTGATGCCAAGGAGGAATGACACACTAGCACAGCTGGTAAGGGAGTGACTGGCATGGGGAGTGTGCACCAAGGGGTCAGTCTTCCAGGAACCGTCATTCCCCTCAGAAGCTAAGTCTGAATCACCCAACGCCAGGTTACAGTCCAACAGGTTTATGAAAAATTATAAGCTATCGAAGCGCAGCTCCCTTGTCAGGTGAAGTGCTGACTTACCCCGACGAAGGAGCAATGCTCCGAAAGCTTGTGGCTTCAAATAAACCTGTTGGACTATAACTTGTTGTGTGACTTCAGACTTTGACCACCCCACTTCAACACCGGCACCTCCACATCCTGAAAGGCTGAAAGTACTCTACGGACGGAAAGTCTTGTTTAAGGGCAGAGTGGCCGTTCTTCCATGGTTACCATGGTTTTGTGCATATTCTGGACTACGTGCATCTGTTGGCCATAACGTCTGTATAATTTTGATAACTGTATATATGTTTATTTATGGAAATTTCAAAATAAAGGGGGAAGGGTGTCATGTATTTAGTTGGGGTGCTGCCTCTTTAACAGAGGGGTCAGGTAACCCAGAGGGGCGGGGTTTGGGTGTAGTTTAGAGCTGGCTATGGAGGTGTGAACATAATTAATATCGTGTTTTTGTTCAGATTTCCCATTTGTCTACCTGATGTATAATTCCTGGTTCTAAAGGAAGCACTGAAATAACTGCTTGCTTTCTGTTTTGTTATAACATATTACACTGCAATCTTTCTGATATTTAGGTCTTGTATCAAACATTCACTGGCGAACGGTTACATTTCGCAATAAGTCACTGGACGGACAGGAAGTTTTCTGCACGCTCTGTCGAAGTTTGTTTAAATAGCAGTGTATCTCTTACTTTGTGCTGATAGCGTCCTGCATCAAAACAACACAGGCTAAAACCTTCTGCTGTAAGGATTATCAGAATGGTGGTGATTCAGGCAAGATGCATCAAATGTTGTCTCCTTATACTCAACCTGATATTCGCAGTAAGTTGGACTTTTTGCTTGTTTTGTGAGCATGATTTTCAATAGTTTCCTGAAAACAGATTTTAGCAATTTCAAGCGTGAATTTTGACCACAATAAGGTCATTGTTGATTCTAGACTGTGTTTTAATCTGTTTGTTTATTTTTTAGACTTTATTTTTGCATGGTGAATAATCTATCAAAGCATTTTTAATTTTTTTCATACTTTTAAAATGTCATTTGAAGTCATTTTAAAATGATTATAATGCAACTTCTGTGTATTTTAAAATGGGGTCTAAAACAATCCTTAGATAAAATTTCTTTCTTGAGGCTGGTGTAGATCCGGGAAAAATCAATGCTTCCTTTACATTCTGATGGTTGTATTGGTTAGCTGTGTGTTGTCTCCATCTGACGCTGAATGTTCTCTGACCTTTCCTGAGAGCAGCACTCAAACAAACTGGAAAAAGATCATTTTCCATTTGTGCATATCTCTGCTGTGGTTTGTGTGGATGGGTGTTTAGCAGTGCCCAGCGAGTTAGTGAGAAGATCAAAGATCTTCAGGCAGGTTCTTCTTGTTCGTGTGAAATTATGTGAACTCCATTTGCTTCAGTCAGGACTGAAGTCAGTCTCAAGATTTAAGCACATGGGTCTGAAAGGCCTGCTGCCACCTCTCAGTCTAGTTGGAGGATGCTGTTAAGGTACTGGGTGGACAGGGAGGCGGTGGCTTTCCTTGGTTCCCTGATCTCCCAGGTTGCAGATCACAGATAATGGGGAGGGCTAACTGATGTGTGGCAGCGTGGATAGTCAAAGTGTTGGGGGTTGATGTGTATTCAGTTAGACGTGGACAAATTGAGTGACAACTTCTGGTCTATACTTTCCAAACCCATGACCACTTCAATCTAGAAAGACAAGGACAGCAGATACCTGGGAATACCAACACCTCCAAGTTCCCCTCCAAGCCACTCACCATTCTGACTTGGAAATATATTACTGTTCCTTCAGTGTTGCTGGGACAAAATTCTGGAATTTACTCCCTCATAGGATTGTGGAGATCACTACAGCGTATCGACTGCAGCGATTCAAGAAGGTTCTCCCCCCCCACCTTCTTAAGGGCAACTGGGGATGGGCAATAAAAGCTTGGCCAGCCAGCGACATTCATGTCCCATGAGTGAATAAAACAAAATTGATGCACAGCTTAATTATATGTAAGTATTTTGTCGCCCAAACCACAGATACTGACATTCCCCAGCTTGTGCTCAGCTGTAATGACAAATTAAGAGGAAATCCGAGACTTAAATAGAATTGGAAGAGAAATTGGTGACAGGGATGGAGAAGAGTGATCAAGCAGCATTGTGGTGTCCCCAAATAAAATGGAGAAGCTAAAAAATGTCAGATTACTATTTAGAGTTGAAAGGGTCAATGTTTCATAAGATTCCCCTGGTTGGTTTTCTGTAGCCTGGGAAAGAATGGTGTAAAGCCCTGAGTGAGTGGACTAGATGACTCCACAATTTTTCACTGAGCTGTTTGTGACTTGCTCTCAGAATTTCAGACAAATATCCCAAAATGAAAGTTCATGTCCAAATTACTGCAAAATTAGTTTTCTTCTATACCTTCTTCAATTGCTTTCCTCCCCTTTTTTTATGTTCTTGTGATTCTCTGGACTGTCCTGTGCTTTCAACGGCATTTTATTAACTTTGTCTGAACTTACTTACGTCCATTGTTGTGGTCAACGCACCGTTCATGACCAGACTGGTGTTTGTTGCTCTTCAGCCATATCTCATTGGATAGCACTCTCAGCTCTGAGCCATTAGTTGTAAGTCCAAGTCCCAGTCCAGCTCAGCCACTGAATCCAGACTGAAGCTCTCAGTACATTACCAAGAGACATTACCAAAAGAATGCTCATTGTTGCTGATGCTAACTTTCTACATGAGATATTGAATTGATTTCCCCTCAACAGGAGAATTTCTTCCGCTCTTCTGTGCAATATTTTTGTATTTATTCATCAAGCAAACACCATTTAAAAAAACAGTGAACTTTTCATTGTTGCAATGTGGGACCTTGCCATGGTTGCAGCATTAGTTGCAGCATTTCCCACATTAAAGGAACTTCACCTAACTTGACAGTGAAGCATTTCAAATATCTGGAAGCCAGCAAAGACATTGTAGAAACCCATCTCTCCCTGAGTACATAGTTTTAAACCAACACCTTTTGAATGAAGGGGCATCTACAAATGGAATTAAATGGGAAATTTCACAGTATTGACCCATGGGTGATGAAGGAGAGGGCAATTCATTTGCTAAAAAAAATTGTCCTATTATTGATGATCCCTCTCATTTATTCTTTCTTTATTATTTGTTTATGGAATGTGGGAATCATTGGCTAAGCTAGCATTTTTTGCCCATCCCTAATTAGTCAACACGGTGGCTCAGTGGTTAGCACTGCTGCTGGTTTCAATTCTGCAACTGTCTATGTGGAGTTTGCACATTCTCCTCATGTCTGCGTGGGTTTCCTCCAGGAGCTTGTGTTTCTTCCCACAGTCCAAAAATGAGCAGGTTAGGTGGATTGACCATGGTAAATTGCCTTTAGTGTCCAGGGATGTGGAGGATAGGTGGATTAGCCATGGGAATTGTAAAGTTACTGGGATAGGGTGGGGAGCTGGGCCTTGGAGAGATGCTTTTCAGAGGGTCGGTGTGGACTCCATGGGCTGAATGGCCTGCTTCCTCACTGTAGGGATTCAGTGATTCCAATTGGCCTGAAACTGAGTGACCTGAGTGAATTAGACCATCTCAAAGTTAATCACATTGCTGTGAGTCTGGAGTTACATGTAGGCCAGAATCAGGTATGGTCAATAGATTCCCTTCCCTAAATTGCATGAGTGAACCAGATGGCTTTACACAACAATCAACAGTAGTTACATAGTCTTTTAATAGAGTTCAAATTTCACCTCCTGCTATGATGAGATTTGAACTCACATACCCAGAACATTAATCTGGACTGCTGGATTATTAGATTAGTTGCATTACTGCCTCCCATGCATAGAACATGAGGGCCTGCCCATTCTTAATTGCCCTTGAGAAGCTGATGGTTAGCCACATTCTTGAACCCTATGTCACCTTGCAGACAACAGAGAGGTGTGCTGGCTCTTTCAGAGGGTTGTTAAGAATCAACACATTGCTGTCGGTCTGGAGTCTCATGTAGGCTAAATCAGGTAAGGAAGGCAGATTTTCTTCCCTAAAGTCATTAATGAGCTACACAGTTCAATTGTAATAAATATATTGATAATAGACACTGTTGCCTATAAAATCTTCATGATTAACAATGTTAAGATCACCCTCTCATTGTCACTTTCTAGTTGCTGGGACTCATCATTTTGCTGCTGGCATTTTGGTTTCGCTTTGATGAAAGGACAAAAAGTCTTTATGAAGTTAGCATGAATGGGGAGAAATTCATTATTGGTGAGTGTTTGATGAGATCCAATTGAATTTTAAACTCTCGCTGCTTCCCACTCTAAACATGCCCCTGCTCTCTTGGTTCCCTCACTGTTTGCATCCAAAATTCTGCCCATTGCATTCTAACTCCCACCAAGTTCCATTTAACTGTCGCCTATCAGTTCAGCTCTCAGCCCAACAAAGCCTCACTGTTAAACATGTCCAGATGTCTTCACCCCTTCCCATCCCTGTAACCACATTTTGGTCTAGGGTGATCTATGAAGAGGACTTGCCACAAGTTAGGATGTGAAAAGCAGAGTTCTGGATGGATTTAGATTTACAATCACAGAATTGTCATGGTGTGGAAGAAGGCTAGCAGCTCAGTGTTTCTGCACTGACTGTAAGCATTTTGACTTGGTGCCAGTTTCCTGCCTTCTTCCTGTAACCCTGTACATTGTTTCTATTTACATAATCATCGAATACCCTCTTACATTCCTCAGTTAAACTTGCGACAACCTGACTGCCCGCTGTGTGACCACTTCTTCAACTTGTCAATGGCCCTTTGAATTTCTACACTGTCCTCACCATTTTCAATGCTGTCAAGTTCTGTTTTATCTGCAAACTTGGAAATGGTCACATGCACTTATTGCATCATATATATACGCACAATATATATAAAATCAGAAAAACGAGAGTCCCAATGGGGAACTCCAATGCACACCCTCCTCCAGTTCAAAATACACCCATTAACCAATACTCTCCATTTCCTGTCACTCAGCCAATTTTCTACCCATGTTGCTCCTGTTCCTCTTATTCCATGAGCTGTAACTTTGCTGATAACTGTGGCACTATTTCAAATGCATTTTCAAATACATCACATCAACAGTATTGCCCTCATCAAAACCTTGTCAGCGCTTCAAAAAAACTCCAGCAAGTTAATGAAACATAACTTACTTAAACAAATCCATGCTGTCTCTAATATAGAATTAACCTATATTTTTCCATGTGACTATTAATCCTATCCTGAATAATTGTTTCTAGAGGTTTTGTCACCACTGAAGTTAAACTGACTGGTCTGTAATTGCTGGGTTTATCTTTACAACCTTTTATTTTGGAAGTGGGAGGTCAGCCTGGAATGCATTTGAAATGTGAAGTCCAGAGATGACAAATGCTTTGGGGGAAGGCAATGATCTAGTCGTATTATCCCTAGACCAGTTACCCAGGTAATGTTCTGGAGACCTAGGTTCAAATCCTGCCGATGGTAGAAATTAAAGTTAATAAAAATCCACTGTTAACAGTCTAATGATAATTGTTAAACTATTAACAGTTGTTGGAGGATAAACTAATCTAGTTCACTAATGTTTTTAGGGGAGGAAATCCACTGTCATTACCTGATCTGGCCTTGATGTGACTGCAGACCCACAACAATGTGGTTGGCTCTTAACTGCCCTCTTGTCAATTTGGGATTAGCAATACATGATAGCACAAGTACACACAGTTTGTGAAAAGTGCACAAGCAAGAATTTCAGTAGCAAATAAACTGTGGCAGATCAGAAACAGGGCTATTACGATCAAGCTGTGAATGATTCATGTTTAAATGTTAAAGGCGTCAAAGGACTTGGAGTGAAAGCAGGAATATGGCATTGAGATAGAGTTTGGCCCTAATCTGAACATATGGCAATACAGGCTCAAAGGGCTGAATGGCCTACTCCTGCTCCTAGTTTCTACATTAACATGGAAGTAGGCGATCTTGTTGATGGTGGCCATATATGGCTGGAAACTCATTTTGAGGTCAAATATGATGCAAATCAGGGATATTCAACAGACCATGACCAAAGCAGCACAGATATCTGAGAGTGGTGTTGAGCTGAAGGTGATCACATATTTAGGGAGGGGTAAGTCCACAGAGGGATTGGAAAACAGGGATGTGGATTTTAAATTTGAGCCATAGCTGAATGAGACACAAATGGAAGTTAGCAATCCCTGGAGTTAATAGGTAAATGAGGCTTAGTCAGAGTTTTGGTTGCAACTCCTCCTTGTTTGGGACTTAATGAATGACACATCTTACTGGCTTATTTCCTGATGTAACCATAAGGTAGAATGAATCCACTTAATTTTTTACAATGAGCCAAAGTTGAAAATTTCAGCAGCGAGATTTGTAGACTGTTGTTGGAGAAGGGTTGTGGAATCAAGTGTAAAAGAAGCTAAAAGGTGGGTCAGCCATGATCTAATTGACAAGGCAGGTCATACTCAAGAAACTCTGGTGTGAGATCTACTTTAGATGTTGTTCGTGGGATACAACATAGAGAAGACCTTCCATCATATCTATCTGTATGTGATATTGTTGTGACTGCCCTCTGCGCTCTTGTGCATGTGCTGTGGATGCAAAAACGACAGTAACATAGTGGGAAATGAACAGAAGCTGATACAGAAACAATCACAGAAAATGCTGGATAGACTCAGTGGGTCTGGCAGCATCTGCAGAGAGAGAAGCTGAGTTAACGTTTCTGGAGCGGTATCAGGTTGAAACATTAACTCTGTTTATCTCACCACAGATGCTGCAAGACCTGCTGAGTGTCTCCAGCGTTCCCTGTGTTTGTTTCAGATTCCCAGCACCTATAATATTTTCCTTTGAGAAAATGACATGGTTCAGATTTGTGGGAGTTGTCCCCAAACCAGGTCAGGTTGGTACAGGCCAAGCAAGAGACAAGTGAGTCACCAGAATGGAGGTCACATCCTCTTCACCCTGTCAGAAATGGATTAACAATTGCTTTTAAACAAAAGGGAGGATCTAATGAGCTGCCAATTCCAGCACTGGCCCTCCTTCAATTGCTGAGCTCTGGGTTGCAATGAAATTTGCTCTGTTGTGTTGACATTGAAGTGAATGCAGCACCATCACCTGAACGGTGATGGGGATAAAAGGGTTAAGTTATGAGGACAGTTTGCCAACAAAATCATTGGCGTTGAAGGGCAGTTGAGCTGAGGTGTTTAAAATGATTGAATGATTCGATAGGGGAGATAAGGAAAAACTATTCGCTTGGGGAGTGGGACAGTGTGGGGGCTGGGCGGAGGGTTGCAGGGATGTGGGAGACTGGCACAACCTTAAAACACTTACGATTGATGTCAGGAAGCACTTTGTTCCATTGTAGGGAATGAGAATTTGAAACTGTCTTCCGCAAAATCTGTGGATGTCGCAGTCAATTGGAAATTGTAAGCCTGAGACTGAGAGATTTTTGCTGGGTTCAATTTAAAGAGGAATATGAAGCAAAGGCGAGCAAGTAGAACTGATCTACAAATTAGCTATTGTCAGATAGAATGGTAGAACAAGCCTGAGGGGCTGAATGGTCTTTTCCTGTTCTTACCTATTCCCCCAATGCCTTCCCTGCTTGTCCCTCCACCATTCTGTGAGAGGCTGTAATTATTTAAAGTCTGAATACTTTGCAAAATCCTTGGAAACAACTTCCACTGTTGTTTACTGACAATGATGACAGATACGCATTAAGTAGGGACTGAACTAATTCAGAATTCTTATGAAAAATCTGCAGCTGGTCATTAACCGTTTGTTCTCAAAGAACCATGTGAAAGTTCTGTGCACTTGGAGCTTCAAATAATCTGTTAGGTGCAAACTCCCCTTGCCCTGTTGGAACTTGGATGCAGTAAACCTTCATTGAAAAGGAAAGGCAGCCAACATAATCAAAGATCCCTCCCACCCTGGTTACAATCTTCTCCAACTCCTTCCGTCAAGCAAAGCTTAAACACACATACCAACAGATTCAAGAATAGCTTCTTCCCATTGTTATTAGACTTCTGAATGGACCTGTCAAATTTAAAATTTAATGTTATCTCGTTCTTTGTACACCTTCTCTGCAGCTGTAACACTGTATTCTTCACTCTGTTCTATTACCCTTATGCACTTTCTATGGTATGATCTGCCTTTACTACATGCAAAACAAAACTTTTCACTGTACACGTGAGAATAATAAATGAAATCAAAATCAAATCGAAAATACTCTTTTGGCTTGCTTCAAGGTTACTATTGATTGGTGTGCATTTATTTGATACTGAGCATCAATTCTACTCTCTGCAAACAGACTTTCTTCTTTACTTGCCCACCTTGCGTTCTTCCATCTTGTTTCTTCTCATCTTCCATAGAATCCCTACAGTGTGGAAACAGGCCCTTCGGCCTAACAAGTCCACACCGACCCTCACAGCATCCCACCCAGACCCATCCCCTATAACCCACCTAATCTACACATCCCTGAACACTATAGGCAATTTAGCATGGCCAATCCACCTAGTCTGCACATCTTTGGACTGTGGGAGGAAACCCACGCAGACATGGGGAGAATGTGCAAACGCCACACAATCAGTCACCCAAGGGTAGAATCGAACCTGGGTCCCTGGCAGTGTGAGGCAGCAGTGCTAACCACTGTGCCACCGTGCTGCCCTTCTTCCTTTCCTCCTCTTCTCTTTCCTTTCTTTATTCTTTCATGGAATGTTGGCACTATTGGTAAGGCCAGCAGTTGTTGTCTATCCCTAACTACTGTTGACCCAAGAGGCTGGCTAAAGCCATTTCGGAGGGTAGTTAAGAGTTCACGTCATTGCCTTTGGTCTGGAGTCATATGCAGGCCAGACCAGGTATGAATGGCAGATTTCTTTCCCTAAAGGGCATTAGTGAACCAGATGGGTTTTACAACAATTGATGGTAGTTTCATGGTCACTGTCACAGACATTTGGCATATATTAATTGGTTTCAAACTTCACCAGCTGCCATGGTGGGATTTGAACCCATGAGTCCTGAGCATTAGCCTGGGCCTGTAAATTACTAATGCGGTGACATTATCACTACACCACTGTCTCCCCATCCTTTCTTTTTATACTTGTCCCTTCCTCTCCCATTACCTCCTTCATACCCTCCACACTTCCTTGCTCTGTTCTCTTTGTTTTCTTCATTCACAACTTTCCATCCTGCTTCCTTTCTTTAGTTTGTTTTATCTTCTTCTACTGGCTTGTTTCCCTTCTGTCATTCCTTTCTGTTACTTTTCTGTTCATTTTTTACATACTGAGCTCCGATGAAGAGCGGGTGGGGAGGAGGTCCCCATAGAACTTGAACCCTGGTATACAGTAATTTGTTGCGGGGGGTGCTATCAAATGGTTTAGTTCTGTGCTGTAAATCTGCTGTGCAGGATGGTGGGATGGGGAGAGGGGAATGGTTCACAATTATGACCTTGCGAAAGGTGAGCCAGACCCTGAAAAATGGGAGATATCAGTGGGACTTGGAACCCAGGCCACATCATCAGATGTTTGTTTCTATTTGTTCAAGGAACGTGGACATCACTGATGAAGGCAGCATTTATCACTCATCCCTAATGCCCTTGAACTGAGTGGCTTTCTGAGCAATTTCAGAAGGCAGTTAAGAGACAAACCACATTGCTGTGGATTCAGAGTGACATGTAAGCCAGACCAAGTAAGAATGACAGATTTCTTTCCTCAAAGGGCTTTATTGAAACAGATGTGATTTTACAACAATTGTCAAAGGTTACACAGTCGTCATTAGGCCAACTTTTAACTTGGATTCAAATTTCACCATCTGCCATGGTAGGATTCAAACCTACATCCCCAGAACTTTAGTCTGGGTTTCTGGACTAGAAGTCCAGTGACACTACCACCACGCCACTACCATGTTGCCAAGGGGCAGTACCCACAGGAGAACTTACAGCTGAGTCAAGATATGTGCTTAAACACCCAGGATCTGAGAGTACAGAAGATGGAACATAGTTGGACATACACTGTCTTCAATAATGGCCGAATGATACAAAGGCAGTCCCAAACTGGGTAACTGGAGGCAGAGCAAAGAATTATAATTTATTTTCCCTACACTGTGGAGCAATGTAGGAGGAACAAGACTTAAGCTAGAAGATGTGTTCTGGAGCTGTTTCAGTGACGTGACATGCGCTGAAACTTGAACAAAAGGTGTGGTCCTTGGAAGATAATGAAGGGTTGAAGGAGAAAGGGGAGGTAAGGGATTGGGGGTAATAATCAAACACAGTGAAAAAAGAGACATTGTATCTAATGATTTTACAATTACAGTTTCCATTTTCTCTCCAGGTATTTATGTTATGTGGGCAGCGGGAGGCTTGCTGCTGGTTTCTGGTTTCACAGGATACTTTGCTGTATCTAAGGAATCAAAGTGTCTGCTCTGGTTTGTAAGTATATTGAGTCATACTTAAAGTGCGGCATGTGGAATTTGGAAATGTTGTCGGTACTACTATAAGTCTACTAATAAAGAGTTATAGAAAAACTTCACTGAAACATTCTATTGAATGTGTAGTCTGGTATATGGACTGTGTGGATGTGGATTATATGAACATGGACTGAGTGCGTATGGACTGCTCAAATATAGATTGTGTGTGTATACAGACTCATTGGATATGGACTATATGTATATGGACTGTCTATATTTGGAGTGTGTTAGTTAGGACTTTGTGGATACGGACCATATGTATATGGATTGGATGTATAGGGACTGTGGATACAGAGACTGTGAGGTTATGTCAATTTTTTGTTCCTTCCATTCAGAATGTTATCTACAACTGATTTTAAATACATGCCCTTGCCCTTTTTCTTAAGTATGATTGCAAAGTTGTTTTGATTTGGTTTTGTTATGTCATTTTGTACTTTTTTGTGGTTCTTAATTTTTTAAATCTTCTTTTGCTGTTTTTTTTAAACCTCACCTGAACAATAAGAAGGCATATGAAATACTTGCCCTTATTAATTTTCTTTCATCATTGAATACAAGTGCAAGGAGATTTTGATAGAACTGTACATGATATTCGATAGGTCACAGCTGGAGTATCAGTTGCCACAACAAAGGAGGGATGTGGTTGCATTTGAGAGAGTGCAGAAGAGATTCCCCAGGATGTTACCTGGGTTAAGATGAATCAGCTATGAAGACAGATTGGATAGGCTGAGTTAGGGTTCCTTGGAGCAAAGAGAATTGAGGAGGGGATCCGATTGAGACGTACATAGGCAGAAACATTTCCCCCTTAGTAGAGGGGTGAACAACTAGAGAGCTCAGTCTTAAGGAAAGGAGCTGGAGGTTGAGAGGGGATTTGAGGAATTTTTTTTTACTCAGAGAGGGTTTTGGTTATCTGAACCTCACTGCCTGTAGAGGTGGTAGAGGTGGGAATCTTCAAGATATTTAAGAACTTTTAGATGAACACTTGAAATGCCATAGCATACAAGGCTACAGGCCTAGTGCTAAAAATGAATGGCTGAGCATCTGATGACCAGTGTGGACAGGATCAACTGACGGACCTCTTTCTGTGCTGCAAAAAAATCCTGTCACCCTGTTCCTAAAGCTGGGCCAAATGGTCCGAATCTGAGCTATAAATGTTACATTATTCTATGTATCTATCATTTGTAACTTTTGCTGTTGGTTCACTGGGTGTGTGATACTGTACAGTAATGAATATTACTTCCTGTTCAGCTGTCTATGTTGACTGCATAAGACATTTATAGAAGCATGTCACAGAAGTGTGATCTGTTTAAAAAAAATTAGAACCCACTCACACGACAGAATCTTACCACCATTACAGATCGTCATGGGTTGTGATTAAAAGTGGTTTTTACTCTGTCGTGAATGTCTGGCCAACGGAGATAGTAAATGCGGAGGGACCTACCTGGACCGTTGGGAGGGATTGTAGAGTTGTCTTGCTCAAGTTGGGGACACCTTCTGAAGTCTGGCAAAATATGTTAAACTATTTACACCATACAGTTAATGGTATTCTACACTGAGTAACAGCAGTTGCAAAACCACATAATCTCTCACTCTGGGAAGTAAAGAGGAGCTGCCAAACTATGTTAAAGCATGTCAGACTTGTTGGACTTTGTTAAACTCTGCCAAACTCTCTTTTGCAACTCTGCCAATTTATGTTACACTATATTAAACTGCATCAATTTATGTAAAATTCTGTCAAGCTGTTAAATGATGTCAGGCCATTCCAATCTGTTTTAAATAATGCCGAACCATTTTAAACGGTGTCAAATCATTTAAAATGATATTGATCTGGTTCGATCTGCTAACCATGTTTTACTTTGTCTCCGTGCAACCCTGAGCTGGTCAATCATAGAGTCATACAGCACAGAAACAGACCCTTCAGTCCAATCAGTCCATGCTGAACATAATGCCAAACTAAACTAGTCCCACCTGCCTGTTCCTGTCCCATATGCCTTTAAACCTTTCCTATTCACGTACTTATTCTAAGTGTCTTTTAAATGTTGTAATTGTGCGCACATCTACATTTCTTCAGGAAGTTCATTCCACGTACGAACCACCCTCTTTGTAAAAAAAAATTGCCCCTCATGTCTTTTTAAAATCTCTCTTCTTTCTCACCTCAAAAATGTGTCCCCTAGTCTTGAAATCCCCCATCCTGCTATTAACCCTATCAATACCCCTCATGATTTTATAAACCTCTATCAGGTCACCTCTCAACCTCCTATGGTCCAAAGAAAAACATTCCAGCTTATCCAGCTTTTCTTTATAATTCAAACTTTCCGTACCCGGCAACATACTGATAATTCTGTTTTAAACTCTCTTCAGCTTAATAATATCCTTCCTATAACTGGCCTTATGGGATCTAGCCTACTTTTGGGTTTGGGAATCCAGGTTCAGTTCTGTACCATCGAAAGGCTGTTTCCTTAGACTAGGCTGGCCCCACTCTGAGTCATCTCTGTCTCTGCCTTATAATTGCCTGATGCAGAGAGTTCCAATAAAAATAGTTTTTATTTACACACAATGATGCTTAACACTGATCTCAGTATCACAGCTCTCTAGTGCAATTATTTTGACCTCTCTTTACTGAGTACTAGTGGCATTGATGTCAGTTACATCATCATATCGTTAACACAGACATTCTCACTCAGTTACAAATCTATAGTAAGCTAAGGATCCCAATGTTCATCATGAGTTCTCTCACCCTATCTTAACAATGCTGCGTTAATTTTCTATCATGCCCCTCTGCCATCTCCCATGTCTGATTCTGGCTCCATCTTACCATGCATCCTTACCAGATCAACTTGCCACTCAGTGGATATCCAGCAAAGGGTCTGTTTCTGTTTTGCCCGTCCCATTGTTAAGTGCTTGGGCAAGTGTCAGCAATCTGGCTTTGCCCTTCACTGGCAACATCCTGGCATAGCAGCCACGGAGCCAAGCCACTTGTGGCGCAGAGCTGGCATGGCTGGCACTCCCTTGCATGTACAAGCCTGTTCTCTTACTCAAGTGAAGGCTTAACCACCAGACCACATAGTAGCTATATCCTGCCTGATCACCCTCAGAATCACCGCTATGCTATCCCCAGTTCCCAATGCATGTTGTCATTGTCTAGCAGAGGAACGTCACCGACAGCAAGCAATTGGACAATTCTAAACATGAGTGCGTATTGACAGCAGGCAAAAGGGAATAGAAACAAAACCAAGACAGGCTGCAATTTTGCCTACAATGTAAGTCAGATTTTGGCATCATGACTGAAGAATAATTCACAATCCAGCACTGGCTGCTGCCTCAGACACCCGTCTGTTGGTACCGGGTGTGAATCAGGCCCCCTGTCTGCCTGGTAACACTCGCTCGATGTAGCTGAGCTCTAGTGTACGAGGAGAGCTTCCTCCTTCTCAGTGTCCTAGGAAGATTGATTCTGTTCACCAGTACCTCGTCGTCCAGAACATCTCTTTGTTGCTTGCTGCAATCGTGCACAGCATAGCACACCAGGATGTTGCAGTACCAACTAGTCAGACTGGACTGGGCTATCCATATACCCCTCACAAGACCAGTTCAAGCAATGGAACCACATCTTCAGCAGCCTATCATCTGCTCCACCGTGGCTTGCAATTCCCTGCATAAGGGCTTTAACTTGGGAATGGAAGGAGCAAAGGAGTTTCTTAGACCTCAGAACAGTCATCAGTGGTACACCCTGAAAATGAGGACCACTTCATCACACAGTGAGACATACTGGACCCAGATAACAGGTCTCTGGCATCCATCCACATTCAGGCTCAGCAACTTGGTGAAGGTGCCACACTGGCTGAGTGACCACCCAATGTCATCGAGACATCACTCCAACACTTTTCTAATCATAGACTCACATCAAACATTCAAGCATTCAGCACAGACCATCGATACACTTATATGACAGACGATGAAACGATGCTTTGAGGCTTGCACAGGACCCTTGGAAGTTGCAAGGGTTCTCTTCATCCAGCATCAGCCTTTTGCAGCGTCATTGCTAACTTACATTTTACTGAGATGCCAAAGACTAAGATGCAAGCATAAATGGCATGTTGAAAATCATCCTTGAGCAGCATCTAACCCCGAAGGACCTTCACGCTGCATTGCACAGTAAATGAGTGATGAAATGATTGCAAAATTCAATGTAGCTGGGCTTTGCAAATGGCCGTTTCATGTATTTAATGCTCCAACATTGTAGCATCCTGTGAATGTTCACCATGCACTTTTGGCCATCAAACTGACACTTCTCACAACTTGGGCACTGTACCAGTCATTTTCCCGAAACATCGAGAGGATGGAAAGTGATGGCAGTGAATGCAACTCATGGTAAACACTGTCAGCACCAGGCCCCACCTATTCACCAGATGCAATCCCTCTCCCATCTTCTCTATGACCTTGCACTACCCTGATAGCACATTCCAAACCATCCGCCCATGCAGGAGACCCATTACATTGAAATTTTCCTCAAACTGTTCTTCCTGCTCCCTGAAACCTGGCATTACCACTAAATGATGCCCACCCTGCTGCTTTACTCTTGCCCTTGTGGAGGGTACGGTGGTGGTTACTGCTAACAACTTCCCTTCCTTTAGCCTGCCATGCCCTCTGATCCTGTTCTGCCATCTGTCCTCCTACACCTGAACATCCCCCACCATCACTAACCTTATTTCCACCCTCCACAAATGTTCCCCCCCGCCCCACCTTGACTACCCTGCTATCTTATGGCAGTGATCCCCAGGCTGCCCCTAGGGGTCACCCTTTTACCCTCCTGAATGATCAGCAGTGTGACCCACAAGCTCTGACTGACTTTGATGGGCAGCTCCTGGAAATGACTGACCAGACTCCTGACCACTGGCCTTGCAACCTCCTGATTGATGGTACCTGATCCTCCTGACTGTTTATGCTGGCTATACAGGGCTGCTGCTGGAGCCCAGAGAGAGAGAGAGGACAACAGTTGGGCAAAGCAATGGATAATAGTGAGCTGGGGAGAAAGAAAAGCTGCTAATGACGGACTATTAGTAGAGTGAAAATGGGTTGTCTGTGATGACAAGGCCTAGTGTGTGTGTGTGTGTGTGTGTGTGTGTGTGTGTGGATGGGGTAAGGACATGGAAGGAGGTGCTCAGGTCCTAAAAATATTGAACTCAATATTGAGTCCTGAAGGCTGCAGAACCCCTAAATGGAAAATGACGTGCTTTTCATGCAACGTGAGCTGAGATTCACTGGAGCACTGCAGCAAGCCCGAGACAGAGCTGTTGGCCAGGAAACATGATGGTGTGTTGAAGTGGCAGGCAACTGGAAGCTTGGAGCTGTTTTTGCAGACAGATATGGATGTCTACAAAGTAGTCACCCAAACTGCATTTTGTCCTCCCAATGTAGAGGAGACTTTCATCACAGCCAACCCACTTTCACCCTCTAATGGTCCTAATAGCAGCTTTTCTTTCTCCCTGGCTCACCATTATCCATCCTTTTGCCTGCTCAACTGTTCTTCTCACTATCTGAGCTCTAGGTCCACCTATTGTTCACTCCTTCTCTACCTCCCACCCCATTGTCAGCATATATACTCCCTTCTGTCTACAAACAGTTCTGAAGAAGGGTCACTGAATCTGAAACATTAACTCTGTTTTCTGTTTACAGATGCTGCCAGAACTACTGAGTTTCTCCAAATTTCCAGCATCCACTTTTTTGGTTTAATGATTAAACTGTGTTTGAATTGAAGTATTTAATGTGATTAAATATCAAAAGGATCAATTTATTTACTTATTTTTATTTATTTTTTTCATGTGACGTGGGTCAGTACTTATTGCTTGTCCTGCTTACCTTTGAACTGAATGGTTTACTTGGCCATTTTAGAGGAACAGTTATACTGGTCTGAACAGCTGTGGAAGTGAACTGTTGCATACTTTTAAGGCAGAGGTCGACAACTTCTTGATAAACAAGGTGTTTGGGGATGTGGTAGGTGGAAACACGAAGTAATCAGATCAACCATGATCTTGTTGAATTGCATAACAGGGAGAAGGGGCAAAATGGCCTCCTCATGCTCCTATGTTAAGAGTCAATTACATTGCTGGGGGTCTAGAGTTACATGTAAGCCAGACTGGTATAAGGATGGCCTGTTTCCTTCACTAAAAGGTATTAGTTTTTTGATAATGACAATCAGCAGGCACTATGTGGTCGCATTGCTAGGATTAGTTTTCAATTCCAGGTATTATTGGACACAAAATCAATTCCACTGGCTTCTGTGATGGGAATTGAACCCCTATCCCCATAGTGTTAGCCAGGGCCTCTGGGCTGTGGGCTCACCGACGCCACATTTTCTCATATGTCCAATTAGGGGACCATAGTCTTGGAGCATGGCTATTCAGACAATGTCAGGGAGTATATTTCCACACAAAACTAACTGAAAATTTGGAACCACTTCCCCTGATGAAAAAATTGCTGCTGGGAGCTGATTGAAAAGTCTTGAACTGGAATTGACAGGTTTTTTTTTGGATAAAGAGATTTAGGGTTACAGACACACGTACGTAGATTGAGTTAAGTCATGATCCTATTGAATGACAGAGCTGGCTTCAGAGGTTGAATGGATTCCCTTTGTTCTTACATTGCAACCTCAGAGTTTCAGGACCTGTGTCTTAATTACAATTAAAGAGGTGAAATTAGGCAGTTTCTTATGTCAGTCTGTGCTCCTGTATCTCACTCACAATTCTCTTTTCCTTTCAGTATC
The DNA here is from genome assembly GCF_021869965.1 of Rhincodon typus. Lineage (NCBI taxonomy): Eukaryota > Metazoa > Chordata > Chondrichthyes > Orectolobiformes > Rhincodontidae > Rhincodon > Rhincodon typus. Next base: position 43,168,401 of record NC_063349.1, read on the forward strand.
TTGCACTTATTGTGATTTTATTCCTGGTTGAAATGACAGTTGCAATCTGGGTATTTGCACAAAAAGATGTGGTAAGTTTATTTTTGTATTTGAGGCCACACATTTTATTTTCTTTTTTTTTAGCTGTTAGTCTACTCCACCTGTAAGGAACGACTTTTGCCCAGACAGTTGTTGACAATCTTAACCAAAAATGTAGCTCTTGGATTCTCGTCAGTCAGTGTCTGTACAAAATATATGAAATGTTAGCGTATGATTGATATATCGCGGTTAATAATTCAAACTAAAGGTGACACAATTACTTATTGAAATGTGAAATACACTTACAAAGGGTATCTTAAGTTAAATTATGGTTCGGTGATGAGATTTCCCAACTACTTGTAAAAGTTTCTCACCTATTATTCTCTATTTTGTTGATGTAGGGTCTCAATTATCCCAACACCTCAAATTTAAAATTCCCATTCCCTCAGCCAATTGGCCTCATCCTGCTCCATCTCTGTTACCTCTTCCAGTCCCACAGCTCTCTCAAAACCTCCATTCCTCTGATGCTGGGTGTCATATGTATCCCACTTCCCTTCGCCTTGAATGGGTAACTATGTCTTTAGCTAACTAGGTCCCATGCTTGAACTCCAATTCCTAAACTCATAGAAATTGGATAAACATGTGGATAATTTTCTTTTAGTGGCGTTGGCTGAGGGATAAAGATTGGCCTGGAGGCTAGGTCTTGGTTGCCGGCCTTTCAGTTTTATTACATATGATCTGCAATTGGTTTTTAAAACCAACCATTATTAATACTTGGCTTAGTTAAGTAAGTTGTTACTCGGAAAGAGTTAGGCCTATTGAAAATCTACTGTAACTGTGGAAGAGCCATTTCAACTGATTTCCAACCCCATCCCCCAACCAGTTACCTCACATTCCTTTCCTCCCAACTACGCTTTTCCAAGATCCAGACACACTCCAGAACGTTGCTAGTCACCCAACTCTTCCCCCATCCCAGGAAGTAACTCCATCCCCATCGCCACAGGCTCCAATGCCATCTCCCATGCAGCTGGATGAGTCACAATCCCCAGGAACCATCACTGCCCCCTCCCCACACTCCGGGACCCTGCCAATACCCCTGCCCCATCGGATACAACATTCCTCTTGCTCCCCCAGGACCCAATATCCACTGCTCCCTCCGGAACCGGACATCACCTGTCCCAATATCTGCTGCCCGCTCCGATCTGCTCTAAACTCTCCTTCTCACCTAGAGAGTCATAGAGTCCCTACAGAGTGGAAACTGGCCATTCAGCCCAGCAAGTCCACACAGCCCCCCTGAAGAGCATCCCACCCAGACCCGTCCCCCTACCCCTGCATTTCCCATGTCTGACCCACCTAACCAACATCCCTGGGCACTATGGGTAATTTAGCATGGCCAGTCCACCTACCCCGCACATCTTTGGACTGTGGGAGGAAACCAGAGCACCCGGAGGAAACCCATGCAGACATGGGGAGAATGTGCAAACTCCACACAGACAGTCGCCCGAGGGTGGAATCAACCCCAGGTCCCTGGCACTATGGGGCAGCAGTGCTAACCGTCTGCCCTGGCACCTTACCCACTAGACACCCTATTTACCTGGCACTTTTCCTCCCAAGCTGGTGCCTTACCCACCTGGCATCCTAACCTTCTGGCACCTTAACCTCAGAGTTACCTTTCCTTTATACAGCTGCTGTCCAAGTGGCTGTCTGTGATACTGAACCTTTAAAACACAGAACATGGAAACTGATTGCTTTGAGGAAAAAGAGGCATGGTTTGGCTTCTGTTCACTATCCTACACTGTGAGGGACCTGTCAGGTTTGAAGTTTGGTTCCACCTTGCTGAAGGAATCCCGTGGGATCTCCTTTCAGAAATGTGGTGCTTTCTCATAACGTAAAAAAAGCGAGGAATGAAGCAGTAATCTGCGTATGGTTATCGTTCCTCAGAACATTCAGCCCAAAATGAAGTCTTTGCTCCAATGCATGAGTTACCTGAAATTGTCTTCCCTGTTTCCTTTCCAGGTCATTAAGCAGTTGCAGGGCACTTACGCTGGGACCATCGATCTGGGCAATCAAAATGATTTAGATTTTAAATGCATGATCAACGTTCTGCACAAAACTGTAGGTAGACTGTTTTCTCAAATCTACATCTGACTGCATGGGGGCGCACTAGCAACACTGTTCTTCATCCCCCCTTTCCCCTCCACAGGTACCATTACAGTTGTGACTCGTTGATGACCCTGATAAAATACTGTCAGAATTTCCGGAACCCAGCGAGTATTTCTCATGCAATGCCCTGCCCCATTCCCCTTACGTGCTGGATAACAGGGAGCTTACTGTACACCCTTTTGAAAGTTCCTATGTAACTTCAGCACCATTTCAAGTCATGTGTTCCATATCTTAATAACCCTCTTTAAATTACTCTCAAAAGAGCCAATGCACAGGAGGTGGAACTGAATGCTCTTTATCTTTGGTAAATGATTCTACAATTTTGTCTTTTGTCTTGATCCAGACTTTCCATCAATGGGTTTCACCATTTACTGCCTTCTTAAGAGGCGTGGCAAACTATACAATTATAAGCCCATTAGATGTAGAAGCACAAGCAGAAGCAGGCCATTTGGCCCGTTGAGTCTGCTCCATCGTTCAGTGAGATTGTGACGAATCTGATAATCCTGAACTCAGTGTTTCCGCCTCTTCCCCATGTCCCTTGATTCTGTCACTAATTAAATAACTCTGTCTATCTCAGCCTTAAATATACTTAATGACACATTCTCTGGAGCCGTTTGTATTAAGGAATTCGACAGATTCACAACCCTCTGAGAGAAGGCATTCCTCCTCTTCTCAGTTTTAAACAGGCAATCCCTTACTCTGAAATTCTGTTGTCTGGTCCTAGACTCTTCCCATGGAGGCAAATAACTTCTCCATATCTACTCTATCAAGCTCCCTAAGAATCCTGTATGGTTCAACAAGATCATCTCTCATTCCCTCAAACTCAAATGAGTACAAGCTCAAACTACTCACCCACTCCTCATAAGACAGTCTGTCCATACCTGGAATCCACCTGGTGCACCTCCTTTGGACTCCAGTGCCAATATATCCTTCCTTAGAAGATGAGGCCACAAATATTCATAGTTTTCCAGTTATATAAGAAGTCTAACCACTATGGTTCCAGTATAACTAAGAAGATTAACAATGGCTTCTGTCCTTGCAAATGACACCATTGCCCAGGAATGAAAAATGAATAGATCATAATGTTAACATCAGAATGGAGAGTAGATCAAGAAGTGGGGAAGATGTGTTGCAATTTGCAACATGTTACTTATTTAGTACATTCCACAACCTGGGCAGTTCTCAAAGAATTCTCACTGGCAGTCTGTTCGTTCCTGACAGCAACTCCAACTGTGAAGTCTATCCTATTGTCACTCTATCAGATGCCTATTGGTTCATGGCAGGTTAACACAGAGTTTTCTGACTCAATAACCTTGCATTCTGAGCTGGAGTAACTCCCAACGACATTGGGACTACAAATTGAAACATCAACGCCAACGTGAAGTTCACTTTGTCAAGGGTATACGCAGAATTTTCTTTGATATAAATATTCTGTGCTAACTAATAACAATGTGTTTGGCCTTTAGTTGGACTGCTGTGGTTACAAATCTATATCAGGCCAAATAAAAGGATGTGACTCTTCCAAATATAAGGTATGATTTAATCCTGAATAGAGTCATTACTGAAATTGATGTATATTGTAATAACCCTGGAAGCATATACCTTGCTAACACCTTTGGTTAATGTGTAGTGAAGGGTGGACTGAAAATTAAAGGGAACAAAGTAACAACACAACAGCTTACATTTATATAGTGCCTTTAATATAATGGAATCTTCACAGGAGCATTATAAAACAAAACATGGTACTAAGTCATGGAAGGATGGTCATAGGACAGGTGGTGGGAAGCTTGGTCAGGAAATGTTTTTAACTAGTGTCTGAAAGAAAGAAAGAGAGTTGGAGACCTGTAGGGAGGATATTTCAGAGGGCAGTTAAGAGACAACCAGAATTACTATGGGTCTGGAGTCACACGTAGGCCAGACAAAGTAAGGATAGCAATTTCCTTCCCATCTCTGCATATCATTTGTAATCAGCATTGTTCTTTACTCAACAGAAATGTTCAGGTCCTGATGATTTATCTTTTGAGTCAATCCTTGTTTAACCAGTTTTCATTGCCATTGATTTCAAGTCATAATCAGTGTCACAGCCTAGGTACCAGCTGTTGTGAAAAGCTGACATCCCAGACTGTCAGTCTGATTGTTCCCAAGGAGGGAATATGTCTCTCAATTCCTGAAAGCAGTGATGGAGATGAAAGCCTTTTGGTCAGGGCGGGGTGGTGGTAGATAACAGTTAGACTGCAATGTCAGTAATGTCAGATGATATCAGGTCACATGGAACTGGGAGCAGAGGGAAAAAGATTCTCCTGGAGTCCTGCTAGCCCATATCTGTGTAAATAGTGTCAATAGTTATTAAATGTTCACTAGTTTACATGCGAGTGTGGTTTCCAGCCCTCAGCTATTGAAAGCATGCTGAGTCTGGCTGTGATATTTCTACAGGGAGGGAAAGTTAGAAACTGGCCCTAAGTATTTATTGCTTCATTAAAACAATAATGGCAGGTCTAAGTGGAATCATAAAGCTGCCTGATAATTGCTCTCAAATAGATTTGAGTCGGCATTTGTGAATGTCTTTATAGATGTGGAAGCAGATTTCCAGGCATTATTCAGGGCAATTTGTGTGATGTGACTCTGTCTAATTTGGAAGAGCCAAATGCAGAACTGAGATTATCAGGTATCGCATCAGAAAAAGATTTGCATTCTTAAAGCGCCTTTTGTGACCTCAAGACATCCCAATGGATTTTACAGTTAATAAAGTACTGTTTGAACTAAAATCACTGCTGTCAAGTGGGAAACAGAGCACCCAATTTATGAACAGCCACTCGCATGAACTGAAATGAGATAATGAGTACATCAGCTATTTTTGGTTGTATTGATGAGGGATGATTATTGGCCAGGGCATCAGCGATAACTCCCCTCTGGGTTTGATGTAAAAATCTAGGCTGACGGGGTCACTGCAGTACTGAGGGAGTGCCGCAATGTTGTTGTTGGCACCTTTTGGCCAAGACAGTAAATCAATGCTTCATCTCCCCTGTCATGTGGATGTAGAAGGACTCCATTCCACAATTATGCAGAAAGAGAAGGGGAGTTCTCCCTCAAGTCCTGCCCAATGTTTATCACTCATCATTTAACACAAAACAGATTACCTGGTCACATGTGCTGGTTGTGGTAACTGGCTGCCACATTGCCTACAACAGGGACAACACTTGAGAAATACTTCAGTCATGAAAAACACAGTGATGAAAAATTCTGTCATTTCATCATCTCAGTCTGGGTCAACTGTGGGGATGAAAGAACAATATTCTCTTCCTGTATCATCCTATTTCCTTTACAATCCAGGAGGCCATGCTGTCAGTTCTCTGCATAAAAAATACATTCTTAATATAGGCAGGTCATTAGCTGTTGGGAATGGGTTTCACCACTCTGCTCCCATTGTATTTCATCAACCTGTTAATGGCTAATATAGTATTCAAAGGCCAGAATCCTCATCTCCTGCTTGATGGGAATGTGTAACAAATCTTCCACCTGAGAGCTAGGAATAGTACCAGTAAAACAAGGCCCTACTCCCAAATGATCTATCAAAGTGATGAAATTCAGGAACAATGCAAGAGCTAACTCTTACTTTTGATATTTTGATTCAGGACTGCCTAGAAAGCATTGAACATATCATCAACTCCAAGCTTCACATTTTTGCAGCTATCGCCTTTGGCATCGCTCTCATTACGGTAAGAGCTACCCTGCGGCAATTTGATTCAGGCCTTTGGTTCAGTTCTCCTGCCAGTTGTTGATGCCTGTTTGTTGTCTTTCAGGTTTTCGGGATAATCTTTACGATTCTGTTGTATCGATCCATCAAGCAATCAGCTGATATAATTTAAAACAATCTGAACATCGGATATCAAAGTGCCACTCTGAAACTATACATGTTTCCTCTTTATAAGGCAAATGCTATTTTTACAGCAAAAAAAGTCCCAGTCATTAATTTCCATTTACTGTTTACAAAATGTGTTTATTTTTGGTTAAAATGTATTTTCATTACTCAGCACAATTCGAGGGCACTTTCGTTCTGTAATTTTATCTGTTGAGTGTCTGCTGCCAATGTTTGGAATTATTAAGTAACAGGCTTTGGGCTGGAGGTTGTTGAAATTTAAGACACAAATGGACCCATCTTCGACTAGGCCTCATGCAAATTGGCTGCTGCAAAGGGACAAACTGAAAGCAGTAAAGATCTAACCTTGGCTCAATTTCCCTCCCGTCACTGGGAGGAAATCCCTTTTGTCCAATTTTACTGAACTGCAATGAATAGCTCACCTCCTTGCCCTTCCAGAAGTATGCCAGCTCAAATACTTTGTGCTTGTTTTGCTGGTGTGCGTGTGGGCAGTGAATGCCACCCGATGACTGAGTCTGCCCATTTGGGGAAGGGTATCAGACAACAGCTTGCCTTTATTATACACAAACAAAGTTGCTGGAGAAGCTCACCAGGTCTGGCAGCATCTGTGAAGGAAAAAACAGAGGTAACATTTGGGGTCCGGTGACCCTTCCTCAGAACCCTTCCTCACAGCAGCAGTGAAACCAATTACTTCAACCCCTGTTACATCATCCACCTCTCACTTTGGAATGACTTGAGTGGGCACCAAGCTCTCAATCTCAAAGTCTTTCACTAGCCCGCTCCGCCCATTGAGACCATGTCACCTCTCCTCGGAGCAAACCAGTGATGCCCTCATCCTGTGAATGAATAAAGAAAAAATCCAGACAGTTCCACTCCCCCATTTGGTCCCTGTAGTCCTGTAACTTTATTTCCATCAAATATCGAGCCAATTTTTTTTACCATCTCTACAAAGACATTGACAGTTGCTGTGTAAAAAGTTTGTTCTTACGTTCCATCTCCATCATTTTGCCCAAAACTTTTGAACAGTGTCCATCTCCCAGTCCTTGTTCTGTCACGGTGATAGATTTTGCTCATTGACCTTAGCTGAATATGTCATTATCTGGTAAAACACTATTAATCCTCCACTTCATTTCCTTTACTCTAAGTTCAACAACTCCAACTTCCCCATCCTAATCTTGTTACTGGACATCTTCATCTCTGGATCCATACTGGTATGTTTCGTCTGTGCCTGTCAAGAACCCTCACATCTTTGTTATTGTGTGATGACCAGAAACTATACATTGTACTCCAACTTTAGCCCCTCACTTTATGAAGGTTCAACATAATTTCCTTGTACTCACTGCCTCTATTTATGAGCCCCAATCCCATAGGTTTTGATAACTGCACTATCATTATGGTTTCCCACCTTCAAAGTTTTAAACACATGACATTCCAGTTCCGTCTGTCCCTGTACTTTCTCTGGAACTGTGTCATTAAGTCTCAATTGCATATCCCTTCAACAGAGTACATCATCTCACACTGCTCTGTATCAAAAATGCTGTGGATGCTGGAAATCTGAAACAACCACACAGCATACTGGAGAAACTCAACAGGTCCGCTAGCGTTTGCAGAGACAGTTAATGTTTTTGAGTTTGGTATGACTCAGTTCTGCAGAAGAGTCATAAGAAATAGGAGCAGGAGTAGGTCATCTGGCCCATTGAGCCTCCTCCACCATTCAATAAGATTGTGGCTGATCTCTTCATGGACTCAGCTCCACTTACCCACCCACTCACCAAACCATTAATTTCTTTACTGTTCAAAAGTCTATCTTTGCCTTAAAAACATTCAACAAGGTAGCCTCAACTGCTTCACTGCCAGGGACTTCCACAGATTCACAACCCTTTGGGTGAAGAAATTCTGCCTCAACTCAGCCCTAAATCTGTTCCCCCTTATTTTGAGGCTATGCCTCCTACTTCTAGTTCCTCCCTTCAGTGGAAACAATCTTCCTGCTTCTATCTTGTCTATTCCAATCATAATTTTGTATGTTTCTATGATACCCCTCATTTTTCTAAATTGCATATAGTATAGTCCCAGTCTACTCAATCTCTCCTCTTAAGCCAACCCTCTCAACTTCAGAATTAACCTAGTGAACCTCCTCTGCACCCCCTCGAGTGCCAGTACATCCTTTCTCAAGTAAGGAGCCCAAAACTGTACAAAGTATTCCAGGTGTGGCCTCACCCGCACCCTATACAGCTGTAACATAAACTCCCAACTCCATCCCTCTAGCAATGAAGGACAATATTCCATTTGCCTTCTTAATGACCTGCTGCATCTGAAATTGCAGCATGCTGCAATTTTTCACCATTTAAATAACAGTCCATTTTGCTGTGATTCCTACCAAAATGGATTACCTTACATTTACCAACATTGTACTCCATCTGCCAGACTCTTGCCTGCGCACTTAATCTATCTATATTGCTCTGCAGATTTTCGGTGTCCTCTGCACACTTTGGCCTTCCGCTGACCTTAGTGTTATCTGTGAACTTTGAGACACTACACTTGGTCGCCAACTCTAAATCATCTATGTAAATTGTAAACAATTGCAGTCCCAACACTGATTCCTGAGGCACACCACTAGTCACTGATCATCAACCCATTAATCCCCACTCTTTGCTTTCTGTTCGTTAACCAATCTTCTATCTATGCTAATACATTAATCCTTAATGCCATGTGTCTTTTTCATTTATGGCAGCCTTTTGTACGGCACCTTGTCGAATACTTTCTAGAAATCCAGATACACCACATCCACCTGCTCCCTGCTGTCCACCGCGGTTGTAATGTCCTCAAAGAATTCCAGTAAATTAGTTAAACATGACCTGCCTTTCATGAACCCACGCTGCACCTGCCCAATGGGACAATTTCTATCCAGATGTCTCGCTATATCTTCCTTGATGATTGATTCAAGCATTTTCCCCACTACAGAAGTTAAACTAACAGACCTGTAGTTACCCACCTTTTCTGTACCATTTTTTAAGCAGTGTCGTAACATTTGCTGTTTTCCAATCTGCCTGAACAGACCCAGAGTCCAGCCAATTTTGGTAAATTACGAGGAGTGTTATTTTCCCCGGCCATGTCTTTTAGCACCCTAGGATGCACTCCATCATGACTAGGTGACCTGTCTACCTTTAGCCCCATTAGCTTGCCCAACACTACCTGTTTAGTGATAATGATCATTTCTAGGTCTTCACTTGCCGTAGCCTCCTTGTCGTCAATTATTGGCATGGTATTTGTGTCTTCCATTGTGAATTCCAACACAAAATAGCTGTTCAACGCCTCACCCATTTCCTCATTTCCCATTATTAAATCCCCTTTTACATCCTCTGAAGGACTTCGCCATCTTTTTCATTTTATGTATTTGTAGAAGATTTTGTTATGTGTTTTTATGTTCTGAGCTAGTTTACTCTCATAATCTATCTTAACTTTCTTTATAGCTTTTCTTTGTGGCTTCCTGTTGACCTTTGAAGATTTTATATCCGCTAGTGTCCCACCAATCTTTGCTACTTTGTATGCATTAGCTTTCAATTTGATGCCCTCCTTTATTTCCTTTAGTTATCCAAGGCTGATTATCACTTTTCCTACAGCCCTTCCTTTTCACTGGTATATATTTTTGCTGAGCACTGTGAAAAATCACTTTGAAAGCCCTCCATTGTTCCTCAATTGTCCTGCCATAAAGTCTTTGCTCACAGTCTATCTTAGCCAACTCCTCCCTCATCCCTTCTTTGTTTAAGCACAAGACATTGCTATTGGATTTTACCTTCTCCCCCTCTGTCTGTATTTTAAATGCTACCATACTGTGATCGCTCTGTCCAAGAGGATCCCTATCTATGAGACCATTAATTAATCCTGTCTCATTACACAGGACCAGATCTAGGATAGCTTGAGTCATACTGGACTCAAAATGTTAATGCTGTTTCTCTTTCGACAGATGCTGCCGGACCTGCTGAGTTTCTCCAGCATTCTCTGTGTTGGTTCTATCTGCCACTTTGCCTGTCATTCTGTTAATCTATCAAACATCCTATTGTAGGCAGATTGTGTCATCCTTACTGCTTGCCTTTCCTCCCAGTTTTGTATCAAAATCATGGCTACTGTAAGCAGATATCCCTGGATGTACAACTGGGACCTGTGGGCTTGGTGGAAGGCTTTCACCTCTGCAGTAAAACCTGACTGATTCTCCGATACCTGCAACGAAGCTACATTCTGAAAGAGCTGGTCCAATAAAACTTATCCCAATAGTTCAAATGTTCATATTACTGAACATGATTTGTGTTTTTAGGAATAGCACTCTATAATTCCATGCCTCCTTCTTAGGAAAATCACCATCAGCAGTTATAAAATAGAATAAGTTTAACATGGTAACAGCTTTGAACTCACCCCTGGATTAAGGTCAGTTATAATACTGCCTTTTGACACTGGTGATATAGTCCAGCTTTGTTTGTTATGACTTTCCACGCATTAATATTATTGAAAGTGCTAATCTATAAACAATTGTAAAAGCTAACAATAAAAATAATAAAGATATTGCTTTGTGTTTTATCAATTACAGGGTATTTAACATCCTCCCAGCTGGTCTGAACTGGAGTTTGATACTCCACATGAATTTATTTCCACCTCCCCTTCATTTCAGCCGATCACCCTATCCTTCTTTTCCTTCCTCCCTCATGTGTTGTTCTAACTTTCCCTTAAAAGTGTTGATGCCATTTGCTTTGACCTCTTCCTGTGATAGGAACTTCCGCATTCTCAACACTCCGGGGATGTAAACATGAATTGTTTTAAGGATGAACTCAGCCTGGTGGCAACGAGCCTCTGGTGGAGAGATTACAATACTTCCTGTGTTATAACAGTGGCTACACTTCTGAAAGTGCTTCATTGCTTGATCAGCACTTTCAGATGGCATGGTGGCTCAGTGGTTAGCACTGCTGCCTCACTGCGCCAGGGACCTGGGTTCAATCCCACCCTCGGGTGACTGTTTGTGAGGAGCTTGCACATTCTCCCCGTGTCTCCGTGGGTTTCCTCCCACAGTCCAAAGATGTGCAGACTAGGTGGATTGGCCATGGGAAATGCAGGGTTGCAGAAATGGGGTGGGGTGGGTCTGGGTGGGATGGTCTTCAGGGGTCGGTGTGGACTCAATGGGCTGAATGGCCTGCTTCCACACTGTAAGGTTTCTATACAAATAGTGAAAGGTGCTACAGAAATGCAAGGTTTTCCCTTCACTAATTCACTGGAGGGTGTTGAACAAACAGGAAGCTAGGGCCTGGAAAAGAGGGAGCAGGATTTAGGGGTAAATCAGGACCCAGTAACTGGGGCCAAGAGGTCTAGAGGGCTGCCTGTGTAAAAGTTGGGGCCAGATGTAGTATACTCAAGGCAGGAACAGGCAGCAGGCATGGGGTAACAAGGTGTAGAGCTGGATGAACACAGCAGGCCAAGCAGTATCAGAGGAGCAGGAAAGCTGATGTTTCGGGCCTAGACCCTTCTTCAGAAATGGGGGAGGGGAAGAGGGTTCTGAAATAAATAGGGAGAGAGGAGGAGGCGGATAGAAGATGAATAAAGGAGGAGATAGGTGAAGAGGAGACAGACAGGTCAAAGAGCGGGGATGGAGCCAGTAAAGGTGAGTGTTGGTGGGGAGTTAGGGAGGGGATAGGTCGGTCCAGGGAGGACGGACAGGTCAAGGGGGCGGGATGTGGCTAGTAGGTAGGAGATGGGGGTGGGGCTTGAGGTAGGAGGAGGGGCTAGGTGGGAGGAAGGACAGGTTAGGGAGGCAGGGACAAGCTGGGCCGGTTTTGGGATGCGGTAGGGGGAGGGGAGATTTTGAAGCTTGTGAAGTCCACATTGATACCCTTGGGCTGCAGGTTACCCAAGCGAAATATGGTGCTGTTCCTGCAACCTTCGGGTGGCATCATTGTGGCACTGCAGGAGGCCCAGGATGGAGATGTCGTCTGAGGAATGGGAGGGGGAGTTGAAATGGTTCGCGACTGGGAGGTGCAGTTGTTTAGTGCAAACCGAGCGTTGGTGTTCCGCTTAGCAGTCCCCAAGCCTCTGCTTGGTTTCCCCGATGTAGAGGAGGCCACAACGGGAACAGCGGATACAGTATACCACATTAGCAGATGTGCAGGTGAACATCTGCTTGATGTGGAAAGTCTTCTTGGGGCCTGGGATGGGGGTGAGGGGGGAGGTGTAGGGGCAGGTGTAGCACTTCCTGCGGTTGCAGGGTCAAGTGCCGGGTGTGGTGGGGCTGGAGGGGAGTGTGGAGTGGGCAAGGGAGTCACGGAGAGAGTGGTCCCTCTGGAAAGCAGATAAGAGTGGGGAGGGAAAAATGTCTTTGGTGGTGGGGTCAGATTGCAGATGGCGGATGTGTCGGAGCATGATGCGTTGGATCCAGAGGTTGGTGGGGTGGTACGTGAGGACGAGGGGGATTCTGTTTTGGTTGTTATTGCGGGGAGGGGGTGTGAGGGATGAGTTGCGGGAAATGCGGGAGACACGGTCGAGGGCGTTGTCGACCACTGAGGGGGGGATGTTACGGTCTTTGAAAAACGAGGACATCTGAGATGTATGGGAGTGGAACGCCTCAACCTGGGAGCAGATGCGGCGGAGGCGAAGGAATTGGGAATAGGCGATGGCATTTTTGCAGGAAGGAGGGTGGGAGGAGGAGTATTCTAGGTAGCTGTGGGAGTCGGTGGGCTTGCAATAGATATCGGTTTCTAGGTGGTTGCCAGAGATGGAAACAGAGAGGTCCAGGAAGGAGAGAGAGGTATTGGAGATGGTCCAGGTGAACTTAAGGTTGGGGTGGAAGGTGTTGGTGAAGTGGATGAACTGTTCGAGCTCCTTGTGGGAGCACGAGGCGGTGCCGATACAGTCATCGATGTAACAGAGGAAGAGGTGGGCATAGGGCCAGTATAGCTTTGGAAGGGGGATTGTTCGGCCCGTGCAGGTACCCATGGCCACCCCCTTTGTCTGTAGGAAGTGGGAGGAATTGAAAGAGAAGTTGTTGAGGGTGAGGACAAGTTCGGCCAAGCGGATGAGGGTGTCAGTGGAGGGGGATCGGTCGGGCCTGTGGGACAGGAAGAAGCAGAGGGCCTTTAGGCCATCTGCATGGGGAATGCAGGTGTATAGGGACTGGACATCCATGGTAAAGATGAGGTGTGGGGACCAGGGAATTGGAAGTTTTGGAGGAGGTGGAGAGCATGGGTGGTGTCACGGATGTAGGTCGGGAGTTCCTAGACCAAGGGGGAGATATGGAGTCGAGATAGTTGGAGATAAGTTCGGTCGGGCAGGAGCAGGCGGAGACAATGGGTCGACCAGGGCAGTCAGGTTTGTGGATTTTGGGAAAGAGATAGAAGCGGGCGGTGCGGGGTTGGGGAACATGAGGTTGGAGGCTGTGGGTGGGAGGTCACCTAAGGTGATGAGGTTGTGGATGGTTTGGGAGATGATGGTTTGGTGCTCAGGGGTGGGGTCATGATCAAGGGGGCGGTAGGAGGAGGTGTCGGAGAGTTGGCGCCTGGCCTTGGCGATGTAGAGGTCAGTGCGCCATACTACAACTGCGCCTCCCTTGTCCGCGGGTTTTATGGTGAGGTTGGGATTGGAACGGAGGGAGCGGAGGGCTGCACGTTCTGTGGGGGAGAGGTTGGAGTGGGTGAGAGGGGTGGAGAGGTTGAGGCGATTGATGTCTCGACGGCAGTTGGAGATGAAGAGGTCGAGGGAGGGTAGGAGGTCTTGGGGTGGTGTCCAGGAGGAGGGGGTGTGTTGGAGGCGGGAGAAGGGGTCAGTAGGGGGAGGGTTAGGCTCACAGCTTCAATTAGGGGCAGTACCAGGTCACTGACTGAAATAAAAACCAAAAGAACTGCAGATGCTGTGAATCAGAAACAAAGACAGAAGTTGCCGGAAAAGCTCAACAGGTCTGGCTGCGTCTGTGAAGGGAAAATCAGAGTTAACATTTTAGGTCCAGTGATCCTTCCCCAGAAGTCAAAATGTTTACTCTGGTTTCTCTTCACAGATGCTATCAGACCTGCTGAGCTTCTCTAGCAATTTCTGTCTCTGACTGAAATCCCCACCTTACATCATTGTCCCATCCTGGTGAGGACAGCGGAAAAAGGATGAGGGAGGTCTAGTTAAAACTGTACAAGGCAATAGTCAGACCGCAGATGGAATGCTTTGAACAATTTTGAGTCCCCTTCTCTATGGAAAGATATACTGCCATTGGAGGCAGTCTAGCAATGGTTCACTCGACTGATCCCAGGTATGGAGGGACTATGTTATGAAGCGAGATTGTACAAAAGGGTAAAGTCACCATAGTCCTCCTCTCTCAGAGAGAGAGAGACAGACAGCTGGTGATTGTATAACCTGAGGGTCACCATACCTCAAGTGAGGGGAGAGGTTGAGAAAGAGTTCTTCAAGGTAACCACGGCCAGTGCAGGATTTGTGCCCATATGTTGGCTTCACTCTACATTGCTAACCAACTTTCCAGCTAACTGAGCTAACCAACATATGAGATGTGGGTGTTGTTTACAAGGCCAGCATTTTGGTTGCCCATTCCAAATTGCCCTTGAACTGAGCAGCTTCTCACCTTTTCAGAGGGCAGTTAAGAGTCAACCCGCACTGTAGTTGGTCTGGGGTTGAGGTAAGTCAGACCAGGTAAGGATGACAGTTTCCATCCCGAAAGGACATTAGTGAATCAGATGGTTGTTTTACAACAATCAATTGTGATTAGATGGTTGGCATTAACCATGCCTCTTTATGCAACAATTGATAATATTTGGATAGTCACCATCACTGGCTCTAGCTTTCAATTCTAGATTTATTAATCAAATTTCATTACCACCAGCTGCTGTGGTCGGTCTTGAACCCCAGAGCATTGGCATTAGATTATTGTTCAGTAATAACACCACTATGCTCCCATCTCCTCCAATTCCCATGGCTTAGCAACAAAAAAAATGCATTGGTACAGTATTTGTGACAATTGCACCATTGACTGGGCTTCTAATGGAATTGAAGATGATTGGTAAGAGACAAGAGAGTTTCTCCATGAAAGAAATATTTTCATTGTTGAGATTCTGAGTGTCTTGCCAGAGAAGATAGTGGAAGCAGTTGTAACTTTGAAACAGCATTTGCATAGATAGTTGAGAAATAAGCAAACACAGTTATGGGGCAAGAGTGGATGGAGTGGGGCTAAAATCACACGCATGATCAGTTCAGTGGCCTTCTTTCAGTGCTCTAAGATTGTGTGGAAATGGTACACTATTTGAAACAGTGGAGAGACTAGGGGAAGAAGCAGGCACAGTAAATACATGGTAAACGCATGGCAAATGTAAAGTATTCATTTGGTGAAGGTAGAGGTTGAGGTTAGGATTCGAGTTAAGGTTGGGGCATTAATCATTTAACAGAAATGTTTACAGATCTGATCTGGTAGATAGTGCATCCTGTTTTTTTTATGGATTTCACAATTGACGCCACAAGTGCATTTAATCAGCTCTACAGCAAAATGAATTAGCCTGAGATTAAATATTGAAGGATTTATAGAAAGCGAACAAAATAACAATGATGGGATATTGCATCGTTTCCTATTGATGAAATGGCCTTGCACGCAGGCTCACAGTCACACTGGCAAAGCAGCTGAAAATTGAGAAAAATTCACGTTCTTAGATTAAGTCCCTCAGGCCAAGGGCAAGTCAGAACATTGTGAGGTTGCATTATGTGAAGAGATCTGGGACAAAGGTTGAGAATCACAAATAATTAATGAGGTGGAGGTGAACCATGAATCAGACGAAGAGTTATTCCAGTCTGGAACTGGTGTCAAAAGAAGTTCAGAACTGCTGAAAATATTGAAAGCTGGTTTATACAAATGAAAATGTTTGTGTTTTAAGGAACAATTCTTCGAGAAACAGCCTTGGGACATCTCCAAGGGCTCTACAGCCATGGAAGCACTTTGGAAGTGTAGTTACTGCTGTAATGTGGCAGTCAATTGGTGCACAGCAATGTGATAATGATCAAATAATCTGTTTTGGAGATGGTGATTAAATATTGATCAGGACATTGGGAATATTCCCCTGCTCTGTGGCAAAATAGTGCTGTGGTATCTTTTACCTCAGCTTGAGAGGGCAGATGACGCTTCACTTTAACATCTCATCCAAAGACAGAAGCTCTGACAGAATAGCATCCTTCAGTACTAAACTGGAGGCTCAACCATGGCGTTTGTGTGCAATCCCACCGCCCCCATGGTGAGTTTGTTAGCAATGGGGACATTTAATCAGGGGAGAGGGAGACAGGCGGAGTCTTGCTTACCTTCCCACCACTGGCCCATCACTGTGGGTCTGGAGTCATGTGTAGGCCAAACCCAGTAAGCATGATAGATTTTCTCCCTAAAGGACATTAGTGAACCAAATGAATTTTCCAGCAATCAACAATAGTTTCATCATTAGACTCTTATTTCCAGATTTTTACTGAATTCAAACTTCGCCATCTGCCTGGGAGCAAGTGGGATGGTGAATCTGGATCCCCCAGAGCATTACCTGGATTCCTGGATTAATAGTCTTGAAATAATACCACTAGGTCAATGCCTCCCCTAACTAGAACCTTGGCCTCCTAACTCAGAGTAGGGATACTGCAACTGCACCAAAAGAGCCCCCAAATGTCAGTTGCTAAGCTGACATGAGAAGGGTTGACTTAATAATGGGAGCAGGAGGACACGTGAATTCAGTTCAATTGAGGAGTGGCTCCTCTTCCAGTGAACAGTGTAATAGGAATTTAGGGATTTAATGATATCCCCTCTCCTTCTGTGTTCCCACCTAGGGTTGTCCCAGTCCAAACAGCAGGGAAGCAGGCTCTCCATTCACTCCATTGGCTTATAAAGTGCTGCTCTGGTGTGGAGGGAGTGAGAATCTCATGATGAAAGTTAACCAAAATGCGTTTTACCAACTTCAGACTATTCCTGCCTCTTCCTGAAAATGAAACATGGCAGACATGGCTCCCAATTTGAAATGCTGATCATAGAGGGAACTTGGCATTTCATTGCTGTCTAAACAACAGGAAAAGACAGAAACTAGTGCAGTCTGAGCACGTTTGAAGACAGAGCAACTATTGCTTGGCTTTAAGCAATGTCACCATCATGTTACATTCGGAATCCACCTTACATCTTTCTAACCCAGAAATTAAAGTTGAAAAGCTTTTCTCCTTTTGAAAGAAACTCTCCAAATATGGAGATAGTAAGAACTGCCGATGCTGGAGTCAGAGATAACACAGCGTGGAGCTGGAGGAACACAGCAGGCCAGGCAGCATCAGAGAAGCAGGAAAGTTGACGTTTTGGGTTGGGACCCTTCTTCAGAAATGGGGGAGGGGAAGGGGGCTCTGAATCTCCAGACCTGAAATGTCAGCTTTCCTTCTCCTCTGATGCTGCCTGGCCTGCTGTGTTCCTCCAGCTCCACACTGTGTTATCTCCAAATATGGACCTTTTTGTTGTCACTGGCAAGGCTTCCAGGCTCCAAATGTCACAATTGTTGGTAGAATGCCAGTTGTTGACTCCAGGGCACTGATCTATGGCCTCTTCCTCTTTTGCTTTATGAAGAGATCCCTGGAGGAGAAACAGAGAAGGTAATAAATGTCAGTAGCATATCAATTAAGATATAGGATCAACCGTCAGAGGAAGTCATCCATGCACTTAGGCAAAACAGCCAATGTTACACAATGCGTGCACCTGCTGTCTGTTCCACTACCCCTGAGATCTGGTGGTGAATGGCATGATAGTTAAGTTCTGCCTGGGGAAACAGAAACAGGTTAACTTGTACTCAAAGAACAACATGGCTTTGGGAAACTGGCTGATAACACAGCATCATCAGTGGAAATCTGCCATGGGTAATTTATAAAGAGAAATGGCAGAAATGGTTTGGAGATATGTCTCAGAACAGAAAGCATGAAAGATGTTTGTGGCTTGTTATCACGTTGGTACACTCACACAGACACACCCACACTGACTCCATAACTTCCACTGTAAAAGCTTGCTGCAGCTAGACGTTTAAACAGTTTGAAATGCACAGGAAGAAACAGTCCTGAATGTAACAGCTGTGGTGGTGCAGTGAGAATATAGCAGTCGTTTCTTTGCACTAATGTTCACAGCGCAAGGGAGGAAAACTCTCAATTTCATGATAATGCATACGCAGTCACATTTCTTGCATTTAAACACTTGACTTTGATCTTAGGCTGACCAATCAAAGCAGCCGCATTCTGTCACTGAATCACATTTAGCCAAACAAGAGAATATTCTCTGAACTGGAGCTACTCTCATTTTCGCAGAAGTCCTGTCGAACAGCTTTGTCATGTAGACCTGATAAACTGTCAGCTACAAATGGCTCCTGGTCAAAGTGCTTGAACAAATTGTGTGGAGTAGTTTTGAAATGTTCTAGGAACATGGGGTGGCACGGTGGCTCATTGGTTAGCACTGCTGCAACATAGTGCAGGGACTCGGGTTTAATTCCAGCCTTGGGCGACCATCTGTGTGGAGTTTGCACATTCTCCGTGTTTGCATAGGTTTCCTCTGGATGGTTTGGTTTCCTCCCACAGTCTAAAGATGTGCAGGTTAGGTGGATTGGCCATGGGAAGTGCAAAGTCACAGGGATAGGGAAGGGGTGATGGGTGTGGATGGGATACTGTTTGGAGGGTTGGTGTGGGCTCGATGGGCTGAATGGCCTGCTTCCATACTGTAGGTATTCTATGATTCTATGAACATTGAATGACCTGACAACTTCATAAGAGAAATTGGCAGAGTCTTTAATGTATATTTTTTCAAAAAGAAATCCAGCCTGCAGATTGAACTTTACTACAGCTGGAACCCAGGTGAGGATCCCTAATTAGTCACAATTCCAAATGGGCTATGCCCCAGTGGTTATGCTGCCAGGTGAGGTGGGATTAACTGACTCTCCATTCTTACTCAAGCCCTCTCTAAGTTCATCACAATAGGGTTAATTTCAAGAGAGATCCCTTCCCTCTTTTTCCATCCTGAATATATTTTGAAAGGAACCAATTTATCCTGGCTTTCTTGAGTTAAAGAAAGAGTGAGTTTATTAGATTCTACAATATGAAGAAAAAGGAAGTGATGAAAACTGAATTAGATTGATGTTTAAATGCATACAAATCATCGTTTTCATTGGCAACCACTCACTAACGAATATAATCTTCCACCAGAGGAGGTTCCGTGTCACTGGTCTGGGGCTCTGTGTGTCCTTGCTTGGCTGATGACCTCAATCCTAGAGCCACATCTCCAACCAGAGATGGGATTTCTGGAGGTGGGTTTTGTCCTTGGCTTTGGGATCTCTGGCATTTCTTTCTCTGGCTTCTTTTCCCTACTTCCTCTTGTTGACAAATGTTCCCGAAGAATACCAATCTTCTTCCAAGCCTCTTTTTTCTGAGCAAAGGCCTCCCAGGTATTGCATTTCTTGAGGGAAGACTTCACAGAGTCTTTGAAATGCTTCCTTTGTCTTTGTCTCGTTCAAGAGCCTTCCTTGAGCTGGGCGAAGAAGATTTACTTTGGTAGTCAGAACTCAGGTGTCCTAGCATGGGGGCGGTCCAGTGGAGTTGGTTTTGGATGATAATGACCTTGATTCTGGTGCTTTTGGCTTCTTCAAGGATGCTGATGTTAGTATTCCTGTCCTCCCAGTTGATGCGGAGACTCCCTCTCAAACAATGTTGATGGTACTTCTCCAGGGTCCTGAAGTCACGTCTATACGTAGTCCAAGTTTCGAGGCATATAGAAGAGTTGGAAGGATGTCTGCCTTAGACACAAAGATCTTGGTATCATTATGGATGTCATGACCAGCGAAGACGCTTATCCTTAGGTGTCCAAAAGCAGTGTTCACAGCTTGGATGTGGTGTTGGATCGTCACATCAAAGTCAGCCTTAGATGAGAGATGACTCACTAGGTAGGGGAAATGTTCCACATTTGGGGGGATTTCTCTTTTGGTCTCGATGGAGGCATAGGCCAGAATGTGCTTTGGGATGAACTTGAGTCTTCTGGAGGTTGAAGCTGAGACCAATTCTTTGGTATGTTTCTGCATAGTCATTAAGCATAGCTTGAAGATTTTCTTCTGAGAAATCAGGGATGGCGTTATCACGTGTACACTGAAATTCCATGAGCAATGTCAGAGTTGTCTTCTTAAATTTCAAACGGTTGAAGTTGAAATTTTTTTTGTCCATTGTATAGACAACGTCCACACCACTGAGTAGCTTGGTCTTGACAAGACGAAGGATGGGGCGATGAAGATGGAGAAAAGGTTGGGAGCGATGAAGCCTATCTGCATAACTCGTGTCTTGACTTAAAAAGATTCTGTCATATTACCATCAGTGAGGACCATGGCTGGCATCTTATCATGGAGGATATGCAAGATATTGATGAACTTCTCTGGACAACTGGCTTTTGACAGGGTCTTCCACAGCACTTTCCAATTGACTGAGTCAAAAGCCTTGGTCAGGTCAATGAAGACCATGTCGAGTGGTTGGTGTTGTCTCTGACATTTAGATTGGAGTTGTTGAGCAGTGAAGGTCATGTCCATTGTCCCATAGTTTATTCAAAACCAAACTTTCTTTCCAGAAATAACAAGGTATGGAGCTGGATGAACACAGCAGGTGTCCTCACGTACCACCCCACCAACCTCCGGATTCAACGCATCATTCTCCGACACTTCCGCCACCTGCAATCTGACCCCACTACCAAGGACATTTTTCCCCCCCCACCCTTATCTGCCTTCCGGAGGGACCACTCTCTCCGTGATTCCCTTGTCAGCTCCACACTCCCCACCACCCCTGGCATTTTTCCCTGCAACCGCAGGAAGTGCTACACCTGCCCCTACACCTCCCCCCTCACCTCCATTCCAGGCCCCAAGAAAATCTTCCACATTAAACAGATGTTCACCTGCACATCTGCTAATGTGGTATATTGTATCCGCTGTTCCCGATGTGGCCTCCTCTACATCGGGGAAACCAAGCGGAGCCTTGGAGATTGCTTTGTGGAACACCTACACTCGGTTCGCGACAAACAACTGCACCTCCCCGTCGCGAACCACCTCATCTCCCCCTCCCACTCCTTGGACGACATGTCCATCTTAGGCCTCCTCCAGTGCCACAACGATGCCACCCGAAGGCTAGAGGAACAGCACCTCATATTCTGCTTGGGAACCCTGCAGCCCAGTGGGCTCAATGCAGACTTCACAAGCTTCAAAATCTCCCCTCCCGCTACCGCATCCCAAAACCAGCCTAGCTCGTCCCCGCCTCCTTGACCTGTCCATCTTTTCTTCCACCTATCTCCTCCTCCCACCTCACTGACCAACCCCCACCCCCACTTCCTACCTACTAGCCTCATCCCTGCCTCCTTGACCTGTCCGTCTTCACTCCCACCTACCTGCCCCTCCCTCCTCACTGACCAACCCCCATCCCAACTCCCTACCTACACTCACCTTTACTGGCTCCATCCCCACCTCCTTGACCTGTCCGTCTTCTCTCCACCTATCTGTTCCTTTATCCACCTTCCATCATCGCCTCCCCCTCTCTCTATTTATTTGAGTCCCCTTCCCCTCCCCCATTTCTGAAGAAGGGTCCAGACCCAAAACGTCAGCTTTCCTGCTCCTCTGATGCTGTTTGGCCTGCTGTATTCATTCAGCTCTACACCTTGTTATCTCAGAGTCTACACCTTGTTATCTCAGATTCTCCAGCATCGGCAGTTCCTACTATCTCTGGCTTTCCAGAAAGATGTTTTCAGAGACTGTTATAAGATGCCTAACAAGGATTCAGGCAATGATCTTTTCAGCAATGGACAGCAGGGAGATTCCTTGGTAGTTCTCACAATCCACTTTGTCTCCTTTCTTGAACTCAGTGGTGATGGCAGGAATTTCTTCTTTGTCCCAGATTTTCAGGAACAGTTGATAGAGATGACAGGTAAGCTCTGCTCCTCCAAGTTCCATTCATTGTGAGTCTAATGAAGGCTTCAACTTCCGCCACACTATGTAGGACTCCAAGATTATTTTTGATGGGAAGTTGGGGGATTTCCTCAAGCATGTCCTCATCCGCAATTGTGTCGCAGTTTAGAAACTCTTTGAAGTGTTCTCTCCACTGGAGGTTGATGTTTTTCTCTGTCTCTCAAATGGCAGAAAAGTTTGGAGAATAGGCATTCACAACTGTTGCCTGCAGGGTTGGTGGCAAGTTGTAGATGGAGAGTCATGAGGCCATCATTGATGCCAACATGAGGCTCCAAGAATTGTTTGATGAATTTGTTCTTGAGGGTGAATCCAATTCCATACATTCTGAGTTGATCCTCTCCAGAAGAAGATGTAACCACCACCACTTCCCTCAGCTGGCCCTTGCATGCTGTTAGAGGTCAGTGCATGGCAGTGATGCCAATGATGAAGTGCCTGAGCTCACAGGCAACCAGGCTAGTTCTTCATTCCAGATGAATGCTCGCTTGTTGGATTCTTACATTCCAGGTTCCGAGATTGAGGTTCAACTTTGGTTTTCAGACCACAGCTGGATGATCCCGCTGCATGTGGTTTTCCAGACAGGCTGGTGACAGAACAGACTATTTTTAGGGCACCTTTTCTCACCCCATCCTCTTGGGCAAAGTGGATGCTGAAAAGGATTGCCCAGTCATGAGGAAAGCTGCTGAAACACTCTCCTGTTCCTATCCCAAGAGCGAAACGATTGAATGAAACTCCCTTGCTGGTCTGAAGACAGGAACTTCCAAGTCTCACAATCCTGTCCATGTCGCCACTAGCCCATCGTCGTATGGCTTGTGTTGTTGGGTGTGGGGGCAGTGAGATGGTGAATTCCTTTAGTTTACACCTTATGCAGGACATCTGTTAATGTGGCAATGCTGTCACACATCAGCACAGACGTGCTCCCTTATCAGAAGGTAGATCCAGCTCCAGCAGCAAGGGAACCTTGATGATTGGGGATTTCCCGTTTGCTGCAGCTTTCAACTATGTCAATTCAGGCAGAAGATAGTTGTGTGATATTAATGGCTGTGAGGGCACACAAACAGCCTTAGGTTGGACAAATGTAGCTATGAGTGCCTTTTCTATGCATGATGGGAAATGTAGCTAATACTGTAGGCATGATGGGATATGTAGCCAATTTTATGGGACCTCGCTAGGAATGTAGATGAAACAAAAACTTAATGACCATCACATGCTGAGTCAATGATCTCAGAGTGATAAAGAAATAAATAGGAAACATTGTTTGTCTCGTCTTGATGACAAACCTGGGTAACAAGAACATGTTAAGGATATGTATAATATGTGCTGAGATAGGCAATGACAAGGGAACTGTAAAAACATAACTAATTATAAGAATTAAACTATAAGTAGTTATGTTGACTTTGCATGTGGAATACATCTTGGTGGACTTTTAGCAAGTGTAAAATAAAGTCTGTAATTGCTGAACCTAAGATTTGAAGTGGCTGTTAAACATACACAACAATTTGATGCTGCTAACAGGAGCTTCATTATATTGGTACAGGAGTGAATATTGGCATCAAAGGGAGCCATAGCATCATAGAGATGTACAGAACAGAATCAGCCCCTTCAGTCCAACTCATCCAATCCCAACCAGATATCCTAGATAAATCTAGTCCCATTTTCCAACATTTAGCCCATATCCCTTTAAATCTTCTTATTCATATACCCGTCCAGATGCCTTTTAAATGTTATAATTGTACCAGCCTCCACCACTTCCTGTGGCAACTCATTCCGCACATGCAACACCCTTTGCATGAAAAAATTGCCCCATAGGTCCTTTTTAAAGCTTTCCCCCCTCACCTTAAACCTATGCCCTCTAGTTTTAGACTCCATCACCCCAGGGAAAATTCCTTGCCTATTTACCCTATCCATGCCCCTCATGATTTTATAAACCTCTATAAGGTCAGCCCTCAGCCTCTGATGCTCCAGGGAAAATAGCCCCAGCCTATTCAGCCTCTTCCTGTAGCTCAAACCCTCCAACCCTGGCAACATCCTTATAAATCTTTTCTGAACCCTTTCAAGTTTCACAACATCCTTCCTATAGCAAGGAGACCAAAATTGCAGACAATATTCCAAAAGTGGCCTAACTAATGTCCTGTACAGCTGCAACATGGGAAAGGCAAATATGTTTCTTTTGCCACCCAATAAATAGGAAGGTCATTCAAGGATTTGAACTGGGAAATGGGTCTATGGGTGCTGTAATCAGACACTCTGTGGCACCACATTCGTGGTTTGAGTGATTGTTCAAACAATAAGGTAAAATCATTTCAGAGATAGTAGGAACTGCAGATACTGGAGAATCTGAGATAACAAGGTGTAGAGCTGGATGAACACAGCAGGCCAAGCAGCATCATAGGAGCAGGAAGGCTGATGTTTCGGGCCTAGACCCTTCTTCAGAAATGGGAATTGATTGTAGTGCCAGGAGATGCCGGCGCATTGCTGCGAGTGTATGTTTCAGGAGTCGCAGGGAGAAACGCTTCTGAAGGATCTCAATGCTATGAATGTAGACATTGTCACGGTTGGGACCAAATTGGGAAGGCGTGAATGTGGACTGTAGTCCATTGGGGATGATCTGGTTCCGTAGACAGGTGCTAAGAAAGGTGATGTGGCTGTAGTACCTGGTTTGCTTCAGGACATGGTTGAGCAGTTTCAAGGCCGAAGAGATTACGAGAGAGTTGCAATGGGAGAGAGATCCCCTGAGGTTTGTCCGGAGGGAGGAGGCTAACTTCTTCAGGGTAGGCATCCTTAGAAGAGGCTTCGCAGTGGGGTTAAAATTGGTTCAGAGATAGTGGGAACTGCAGATGCTGGAAAATCTGAGATAACAAGGTGTAGAGCTGGATGAACACAGCAGGCCAAGCAGCATCATAGGAGCATGAAGGCTGACTTTTTGGGCCTAGACCCTTCATCAGAAATGGGAGATGGGAGTTGTACATGGGGACCCTGCAGAATCCCCATTCTAGCATACTCTAAAGGAATTGCCCAGGAAATTGAAGTAGTGTCCCTGTCTCTGAGCCAGAAGGCCCAAGTTAAGTCCCACCTGTTCCAGAGGTGTGTCTTAACATACTGAATAGGTTAATTTTAAAAAAAGAAATATTCAACTGGACAATTCCTCTTTACCTGGAACATGCCGACGGTCTCCATTTAAATTGGGGATTCTGATGAAATTAAGTAATGTAGTTATTCAGGAAAGGTTTGACTAGTAAATACATAGTCTGACTCCTCAGTAAAAACTGAACTGACCCTATGCTGACCTCTCACATCCCCAAGTGCATCCCCCTCAGACTCCTGGCAGCTGATGGAGCATTCCCCTCGGACCTGACATTCCCCCCCCAACTTCCAAAAAAGCTGGATCCATCCTAACCCAACCCAAACATTCCCCAGGAGCTGAAACCTCTCCCGTCCACCAGACCTGACACAAACATCATGCCCCCAACACCCCGCACGACCCAAATCAGCTCCACACCATCCCACTGCTTGACCCAATGCCTCCTGGCCTAACCTGCCCCCACCCTCTGGCATCCTATTTACTTTATTAATTTATTGTCGCGTGTATCCTGGCGCTGACTTAAAACACAGAAAAATAAACCGAAACATAGAATATAAAGGCAGAGAAGTGGAGGAAAGAAGAAAGTGCCCAATTTTACAGTTGTTTCTTGTTACGTGCTCTAGCCAGGCACAAACTTTCTTCGCTGCGCCACCACCACTGGAACGCAAGTCACCAATCTTTGGTGCCATCCCTAACCCTAACCACCTCTCTCACCACCATGAGTCCTCATCGATGCAGACCGCACCAATGCTGCTGGGTACCAGACCACCCCAAACATGACTCCACTGCCACCATTTACTTGGCATCCTGCCACTGTACTCACCTGAAAACCTACTTACCCAGCACTCATATCCTACACATCTGGCATCTTACGCCTGGCACCCTACCCCATTGCCAGCTTACATCCGACCCAGGTACTAACCTACATACCTGCACCCTACCCAGTTAGTACCCTAAACATTATGTGTCTTGCATCTTAAACTTGACAACCCATCCCCTCCCCAGCCGGTAGAAATACCCAGCTAGTAATCTGCTAATAACCAGCTAATAATCTGCTAGTAGTCAGCGAGTAAGCCATTTCTGAAGAAGGGTCCCAACCCGAAACGTCAGCTTTCCTGCTCCTCTGAGGCTGCCTGGCCTGCTGTGTTCCTCCAGCTCTACACTGTGTTATCTCAGACTCCAGCATCGGCAGTTCTTACTATCTCTTAGTAATCTAATTAGCTCTGGCACTCTATCCTCCTGGCTATCAGGCGGCCTTCCCCACCATCGCGCTTACCTTATGTACTTAGTATTTGACAGCAGCTGTCAGCGTGGCTGTGAAGATCGTTAGACATCACACTGCTGTGAAAAATGGGTGTGGTTGCCTTCCTTTGTCTGTTCTATGCTATAAACTATCAAAAAGGAGTTACAGCTCTGAATTGAGCAGAATTTCTTTCATATAAAAAAAACGCAGGGCCAGAGACAATCAGTGTGAGATAGCCATTATTCCCAATCCCTGGAATTCCTGATCAGGAGATTGAACCTGCAGAATAATCACTTAACAACTCCTTAAATTTCCAATCTTGCAATGTACTTGGTCCTGTTACATTTGCTAAAATGCTCACTATTTTAAAACCTGGTTTAGTCTCATGATAGAAGTGATCACTATCCCCTGATAAATCTGAATTAAGTTGACGACTTACTTCGCTCTTGTTGCATTATCTCTGACCTAATCCTATAAACTCACTTGAATGTCTGAACAGATGCAAGCTTTCTTATTTAATTTTCAAAAATAGCATGGAGCATGATTCCTGTTCCTGCTGATATGCTCAGAACTTGTTTGTCTCAGCAATGTGAGGTTACAAGGGTAAGCAGGAAAACAACTCCATTGTTTGCAGCCGACCTCAGAAGTTCAAAGCTGTTGAGTTGTCCTCAATCTGAGGTAATGATATTGTTCATCCTTAAATAAGAGCGTAGAATAGATACAGCACAGGAAGATGCCATTCAGCTTGTCATGCCTGTGCCAACTCTGTGTGATAGCACCTCAGCCAGTCCCACTCTCCTGTTTTTACCTGGAGCACTACAGTTTTCCTACCTTGCTGCTTTTGCTATTTATCTGAAGTCAGTGTCCTCTGAGTCTCAATCCTACTGCTACTGGGAGCAGTTTTCTTACTCCTTCCGGACCCTTCATGATATCGAACAACCCTATCTACTCCCCTTTTAATTCCTGTCTTCTCCAAGGAGGGCATGTCCAATGTCTCTTCATAATCTATTTGGATAAGATGTTGGAATTGTATTTAGTCTTTCAGCCCATCGTGTCCAATCTAACATTCAATGAGATCACAGCTGATCTTATCATAATCAACTCCACTTTCCTGCCTTTTCCTCAAAGCCCTTGATTCCCTCACTGATTAAAAGTCTGTCTATCTCAACCTTCAGTATACTTAATGAGCCAGCCTCTAAAACCTTCAGTGGTAAAGAATTTCACAGATTTACTATCCTCTGAGAGAATAAATTCCTCTTTATCTCTGCCCTAACTGGCTGAACCCATAGTCTGAGATCCACAAGGGAAAACAAACTCTTTTCATCTACCCTGTTAAGCACCTATAGGTGTCAATATTACCACTTCTAAACTCCAATGGGTACAAGCCTATTTTTTAAAAAATTCATTGGCATTGCTGGCTGGAACAGTGTTAATTGTCAGTCCCTAGTTGCTCCTTGAAAAGGTGATGGTGAGCTGCCTTCTTGAACTGTTGCAGCCCATGTGCTGTAGGTTGACCCACAATGCCCTTAGGGAGGAAATTCCAGGAATTTGACCCAATGACAGTGAAGGATTTATTTCCAAGACAGGATGGTATGTGGCTTGCAGGGGACCTTGTAGATGTTGGTGTTCCTATGTATCTGCTGCCCTTGCCCTTCTAGATGGAAATGGTAATGGGTTTGGAAGGTAGTGTCTAATATCTTTGGTGAATTTCCACAGAGCATCTTGTAGATTGTACACACTGTTGCTACTCAGCATCAGTGGTGATGGGAGTCGATGCTTGTGGATGTGGTGCCAATCAAGCGGGCTGCTTTGTCCTGGAAGGTGTCAAGCTTCTTGAGTGTTGTTGGAGCTGCACCCATCCAGGCAAGTAGAGAGTATTCCAAAACACCATTAAATGTCAAAGGGCGGTTGTTAGATAGTCTCTTATGGGAGATAGTCGTTGCCTGGCATTTATGTGATGAGAAGGTTACTCTCCACTTGTCAGTCCAAACTTCTCAAACTGTCCTCATAAGATAATCCCTCCATACCTGGAATCAACCTAGTGAACCTTTTCTAGACTGCCTCCAATGCCAGACAGGGGGACCAGAACTGTTCAAATCGTTCGAGGTGTGGTCTAATTTATGCCTTGTATTGTTTTAGCAAGACTTCTTTATTTTTATACTCCATTTCCTTAAAAATAAAGGCCAATAGTCCATTTGTTTCCAGTATTACCCACTGAACTTGGCTGCACAAAGACCCTCAAATTGCATTGCACTGCAGCTTCCTGCGGTCTTTCCCTATTTGAATAAATATTCAGTCCTTCTCTTGTTCCTGCCAAAGTGAGATACCCCATCCCTTGAAGCATTCTCACACCTTCACCTCCTTAATGTTTAACAGGCTGACTTTATTGTATTACAATATAAATCTATCATTTAGCACAAACACCAGTTTCCACCTTTCCCTTCTGGACTCCTATCCTGTATTGAAGCCAACAGCATGTGGTGGGAACCTGTGTGATATGATACCAGGTCTCTTCAGTTTCTAGACCATCTCTGTCTGCCCCTTTCCAAAATAATATTTTCAGATAATAATAGAGTAATATGAAAGAGGAATGGGTAAACACGAGTCTACAGTTCCCAAAGATGCCCATCACTGGTGTTTCTCTAATTGGGTCTGATATAGACTCATTGATAGAAATTGATCACTGTGATTAGTTATGAACTCCATTATCGTTGTACCAAGAGGCTACCAATGGGGTAGATGAAGAAAGTATTGTGATGATTTATGTTTAGGAAAATTTTATTTTTGCGTGATATTCCCTTTAAGACCAGAGCGAACTAGAGTGTATTCTAAAAGAGAGCTTATTAGTTTCTTGATTGTGAAATCACTGGATTCCAGGAATCTAATGTCCTTTAGATGTTATGATAAGGATAAATAACACTTCTTTAAATTCATTCACATGATGAGGGTGTCGATGGCTAGGCCAGCATTTATTGCCCATCCCTAATTGCCCTTTGATACTCGTGGCTTGTTAGGGTTATTTCAGAGAACAGTTAAGAGTCATAGAGATATAGAGTTGTTACAGCATAGAAACAGATACTTCAGTTCAACTCTTCCATGCCAACCAGATATCCTAAGATACTCGAGTCCCATTAGCCAGCATTTGGCTCCTATCCCTCTAAACCCTTCCTTTTCATGTACTGATCCAGATGCCTTTTAAATGGTATAATTGTACCAGCCTCCACCATTTCTTCTGGCAGCTCGTTCCATACATGTGCCATGCTCTGTGTGAAAAAGTTGCCCCTTTGACACTTTTAAATCTTTCCCCTCTCACCTTAAACCTATGACCTCTAGTTTTGGACTCCCCCACCCTGAAGAACAGTGATTATAGGTCATTATTTGGCTAGCTTTAAAGTCCAGAGATTTTAAAAATTGAATTCAGTCCTCACCATCTACTATGGTGGGATTCAAACCTAGCACCCTAGAACATTAGACCGGAGGTGTGGCTTATTGATTTTGTTTTAATTCGTTCACAGGAAGAGAGTGTCGCTGGCTATGCAGCATTTATTGCCTGTCCCCAATTGCCCAGAGGGCAGTTAAGTATGAACCACATTGCTGTGGTTTTGGAGTCACATGTAGGCCAGATCGGGTAAGGATGGCAGTTTCCCTCCCTAAAGGGCATTAGTGAACCAGATGGTTTTTCCTGACAATCAATTCATGGTCATCATTAGACTCCAGATTTTGTTTTTATTGAATTCAAATTCCACCATCTGCCGTGGCAGGAATTGAAACTGGGTCACTGGAACATTGTCTGGGTCTCTGGATTAACGGTTCAGCAATAATACTACTAGGCCATTGCCTCCCCTGAATTACTGTCCCAGAAGCATCACCAATATGTCATTGCCTCTGGAGTCACATATCAGTCGGACTCGCTAGAGACAGCAGATTTCTTTCTCAAAGGATCATTAATGAACCCGATGCTATTTACAATAATTTATGATATTTTCATGGTCAGGGAATCTAAGGCTGGGAAACATATGTTGACCTTGAGTCAGCAATAGGTACATAGCAAGAACAAACAACCAGAGTCCATTGGTTAATGAAACTCCACAAATTATAAGGTAATCGTACTTCTGAAGGTCAATACAGATTATGTTCTTTGAAGTTAATTCTCAAAGTGCACCAAACTACATTGAAGTTAATCTTCCCTTGTGTATATAAAGATAAACTGCAATCTGGAGAATTGTTTCAGAGACTATATCTGGAGAATTGCTTTGTGTGAGACATGGGCCAGAGTGCTGTGCTTCCTCCAAGGAGGAAGGATACATATGTTCTGGAACTTCATGTATGGTACAGGTAATCTTTCATATCATTCCATTAACAAACCATTGCTGTCCATGTATTGTAGAGTTATTTTCTAAGAGTTTAATCAGAACAGAATTCCAAGCAATGTATTCGGCTAGAGTTTATAGCATTTACTATTGGTTTTTGCAATAAATGAGAGCATCACCAGCACTGCAGCAAACAGTAGAATCAGCAGCTATAGTTAGGAGGTATTCCACTTGAATAATTATTCCCATTTAGTATGGTCATTGCATCTCAGTAATTGAGACAGAAAATGCTAGAAATCTCAGCAGATCAGGAGCATTGCTGGAATAAGGAACAGGGTTAATGCTGGAGATACAAGATCTTTTGTCAGAACCTGGAGCATTTTCAAATGTGACAGAATTTAACCCGGGCAGGAATGGCCAGGATGTAGGAAAAGAACGAAAAGGAAGTTTTGTGATAAGGTGGAAGGCAGGAGAGATTAAATGCCACAAAATCTCACAGTGGAAGGCAAAAGGAGGAGGGTAGCATTGAACTTGAATCTTATTGAAAATGGAGACTGGTTGTTGAAGCTTTTCATCTTGTACCTGTCAGGGCATGATGCAAGAATGCCAAATTTCAAAGGAACACAACAATTTATACTGCAGGAACAAAGTGTGTTAATTGGTTCTCCAAGAAGAACAGAAATGTGGGCAATGCAATGGTGAAGATCAAGTCTCCGAACACAGGATGAGGGGGTGGGAGGAGAATCCCCCTTTGAGGAAAAAGGAAGACAGCTGCATGGTAGAGCCATCATGGGATAGGTGTCATGGCCAGAGAGACTGGGAGAATGGAATGGAGCCCTTACAGTCTGTAAGAAATTATTGTCAAGGCAGCCGTGGGAGTCAGAACACTTAGAGAGGATATTGGTTCATACCAACCAGCAGAAATTTCAAAATACATGCAAATGTACAAAGTAAGAGTTGGAATAGGCCAGTCAGCTCCTTGAGTCTGCTCATCATTCAATAAGAATGTGGCAGATCTGATTGCAGCCTCCAACCTCTCCATTTCTGTCTGACTTGTTTAAGATGCTCCTTAGAACGTTTCTCTTTGAAAAAGCTTTTAACCATTGCCCCATTATCACCTTATGAATCTCAAACCTTGCTGGTCTTTTATAATGGATCTTTCATTATATTACAGATGCTATACGGATACAAATTTTTGTTGTTGTCATGAGGTCACAATCTCCTGACACAGAAACATAGAAAAAAAGCACAAAATCGTAGGAAAATGGGAAGAGGAGTAGGCCATTCAGCCCTTTGATCCTGGTCAACCATTCAATATGATCATGGCAGACCATCATACCCAGTGCCTATTCCCACATTTGCTCCTTTGATCCCTCTAGTGCTAACGAGTATATCTATCTTCAAAACATTCAATGTTTTGGCTTCAACTACCTTCTGTGGTGTAGAATTCCACAGGCTCACCACTCTCAGGGTGAAGGAATTTTCCCTCATCTCAGTCCTAAATGGACTAGCCCGTAACCTTAGATTGTGATCCTTGGTCCTGGACTCCCTGCCATTGGACACATCCTGCCTGCTATTAGCCAGTCTGGTCCATTTAGAATTGTGTAAGTTTCTATGAAATCCCATCCCCGGATTTTTTTAAACTCCAGTGAATAAAGTACTAACTGGTCCTGCCTTACTTCATTCATTAGTCCTGCCACTCTTGTTCAAGAAAGTCATGAGCTACCCCCTCAGCAATGGTAAACAACAGGAATTACTGGTGATTATTAACTTTGAGCTATTACATTTTTACAGAAAATTCATCAAAGAGTGTCCTAGTGGGTTGATCACCCTTCATGAGTTCAGGCGACACTTTTGTGATGGGACTGTGGGTCCCAAGTCTTCCGAATACGCTGAGCAGATCTTCAGGACTCTGGATGATAACAGGGTAATAAAAGTGAACATCAACAGTTTTGATCATTCTCCTCCAGCTTCACACTTGCTGAATGGGTTACGACTATGTACTCATATTAACATACACACCCTTTCCCAAATGGATCCTGAACACAAATGCGTAAAATTGACTGTATCCACTTCTACTTCAGTTCATCTGCTAGTAGAAGATTCTTCCACACTTCACTGGACTCAACCTTTACACTGGAATCTCCTCACTAACCTTCAATATCCACCATCGATAAAACCTAAAGTTCTGCCACTAGTAACTTCATTCACACCAAATCCCATTCCCCCTTCATACCTGTGACTGCCATTGGCTCCCTTTTTACAACACCTCGATTTTAAAATTCTAACCCTTGCTTTAATATTTCTCTATTAATATTCCCTATAAATTGTTTTCCACTGTATGAGCGGTTTCTGGAAGTCAAAGCTATATGAGTCAGCATGGTGATTGGTGTGTGCAGTGCCTCCCAGTGGCTGTGTAGCTACACAGCTTAGCAACCGGGTTTCCTTTCAAGTCCACACTTAACTCCTTATACCTGTAATCTTCTTCAGCTCTACAACTCTTTGCATTCTTCCAATGTTGCCCTCTCATGAGCACCTTGCACCCAAGCTCTCCCTATAACTTGTTACACCTCTGAGATTCCTTCTCTACCCCTCTCTCTCTTAAAGTAGCTCTTTGGCCATTTGATGATCTGTCATGATAAGTTGTTCAATGTTAAATTTTATTACATGAATCCCTTTGGGGTATTTTACAGTTTCTAAGACATTAGTCTGATGAGTCCTGATGAAGGGTGTAAACCCGTAATGTCAATTTTCCTGCTCCTCTGACGCTGCCTGACCTGCTGTGTTCCTCCAGTTCCATGTTTTATTGACTCTGAGTCCAGCATCTGCAGTTCTTGCTATCCCCAAGACACTAGTCTCTGTTGCTGATATTATTTTGCACTTACAGCAGACCTAAGATGTATCGTCTGGCAGCATCAATGGAGAAAGCCTAGTGATTATTTTGAGTCCAGTGACCCTTCATCAGAATTGAAGAAGGGTCACCGGACTCGATAGGTTAACTCTGTTTTCTTTCCACAGGTAATGCGAGACCTGCTGAGCTTCTCCAGCAATTTTTGTTTTAGTGTGTTTCAGATCTCGAGCATCCATAGTTCTTTATTTCATTTTATTCTAAGTTGAATTGTTCCTAATTTGAGATAATTTTGAATGAACCTGCAGTATGAACAAGTGACTTAGAGGCAGAACTAGGCTATTGGGCTCCTCGAGCCTAGTCCTGCCAATCTATTCAATTATGGTATTTGTGTTTGGAATTCCACATTCCTAACTATCCAGGAAAACCTTTTTGTAATAACTCAGGAAGCTCAACTGATACTTTATAGATTGCCGGTACCCATTTTAAAAATCTGTTGCCAACCCAGGCTGATTTTCTGTATTCAGTCCCTTCCCAAAAAGTTGGGACTGGCCCTTGCACCACCAGCAAGGGGAATGAGACTGTCTGTTGCCCATGCGTTACTGGAGTTATAGTGCTCCCATTAATATGTAAGGGTTCACCAATGTATGTGGCCAAAACTAGCCTTGGTGTCTCGCAGACTTCAGACAAGATGCCCCATTGGAATGAAAGGTTTGCTCCTCAACAACACATGGTTGATAACTGAGTCTACCTCCATGTCTAAGAAGTATTATATTAATAGGGGCCACTTTGACAGCAGTGACGCAACTTAGCTGTATCAGTTCCTCATCCTCGGGCTGATTTATTTTGCAACGTCCTGTCTTGAGTTGACTTCACTCTTCAAACCAGGCGGTGCGTGTTTCGCCTGTTTTGGTGATTTTGTCTGAGGCAGACCCTATGACCACAACAGCGGCATGGATATTCTTGCCCCTCACTGTATTGTGGAGAAACTTCTCACCCTGTTCTGGACCTTGCAGCCTCCAACTCTGGTTGCCCTTCCTTGGCGATCAACGGGAGCTGCGAGTATTGTCCACTGGGGACATGGCTCTGTGGTAAAGGTTAAGGACCCCTGAAGCTCCCAAGACCCGTTTTCTGAGTGTTCGTGGGGAAAGGCCAGATTTATAGCTTTCTCAATGTCCAGGTCCTGGTTCTGTCAGTAACTTCCTTTGGGTTGCAATATTATTACTTCCACAAACTAAATGACTCCTTAACTTTTCCAGAAGAACTGACCCAAACTAACAGTGTTCAGTAACTGGTTCCCCAGAAAGTAGACTTGCCACCTTAAACCTGTCATGCTGCGATATAGCGGATGGTTTGGGTCTGTAGAGGTGCCCCCATTATATTTATCAGTTCATCAAAGGATTTTGATTCCAGGGTAGCTGGATGGTTTAAACGATGCTGAAATTTGGGGACCCACAAGTAATCACGAGAATGACTTTTTGTTAGTGATCTCCTTCTATCCCATTTGTCTGAAAAAGTACCTCATTTTTTTGGCACACTGGGGGCAATCCTCCACAACCAGATCAAAAGGTTCCAGTTTCCCAAACAGAGGGATTTCCAATATCTCCCTGTCATTGAAATGCCAGGCTATCCGAAACTGTTCTTGACTCTTGACACCAATGTAATAATTAAGGAAGCCTGACTGGAAAGTAACATCATTTATTGTTGAACACCAAAATAGCGCCACTACTCAGAGCACACTTAGGCTAGTCCTAGCTTGGGAAAGACAGGTCTGCAGACCATTCCCTGGGTATTTTTTGTTAAAATCAGCCTGTTCAGAGATGATATTACGCACCTCTGAAGCAAATGGAACTTGAACCCAGGCCAGAGGGAGGGATATTACCACAGTGCCACAGGGCCCTTCTGGCTCTGTTTTATTTTAGTTCTATTTTTTATTCCCAGAAACACTATCACGCACAACTGAGTGACTTTCCCACCACCAAAATCACTGTGACTCTCTATGTTTTTTTCTCCTTTTTTAACTCCCACCAGTCATCACCTGTGTAGCCAATTAAATATAGAACATAAGAGGTAGGAGCAGGAGTAGGCCGTCCGGCCCTTTGAGCCTGCTCCGCCAATCAATAAGATCATGGCTGATCTTTTCGTGGACTCAGATCCACTTACCCGTGTTCTCACCGTATCCCTTAATTCCTTTATTGTTCAAAAAAAATCTACCTTATCTTTAAAAACGTTTACTGAAGTAGTGTCAACTACTCCACTCCATAGATTAACAACCCTCTGGGTGAAGAAGTTCCTTCTCAATTCAGTCCTAAATCTGCTCCCTCTAATCTTGAGGCTATGCCCTCTTGTCCTAGCTTCACCTGCCAGTGGAAACATCCTCTCTACTTCTATCTTATCTCGTCCCTTCATAACTTTATATGTTTCTATAAGATCCCCCCTCAATCTTCTGAATTCCAATGAATATAATCCCAATCTACTCAGTCTCTCCTCATAAGCTAAGCCCATATGGGCACCTGGATATTGCTTTATTACTCTTTCTCTCTTTCCATTTCTTTCCAAAAGTATTATCACACACAACTGAGTGACCTTCCCATCACCAAAATCACCATGACCTTTTCTTTTACTCTTTTTAACTACTATCTACCACCAGTAAAAGCGCTCATGCAGCCAATTCAATATTTACAAGAAATGCCCAGACAGACAACTGGGGTCTGCTTTATTTTTTCTTTCTGTTTCTCTCACTGTGTCCACTTTATAATATTTTTAAAAATGCTTTATTAGCCTAGTTTTCTAATCAACCTGTTATTACATACCTCAGGAGCAGGTGGGACTTGAACCCAGGCCTTCTCCCTCCAAGGATAGGGACACTAACCACTGCTCCAGAAGAGGGCCAGGCTCAGGTGATGAGTTCCAGCTGGACAGGCCATTGTCTGTTACCAAAGGAATGCATCTTCAACAAGCCTCACAAGTAGATTAATTAGTGATTTCCCATCTATCTATCTATCTACCTATCTATCGCCACGTGTATCTTGTTACAAAATACAGTGAAAAGTGTTGTGTAGTTTGCCCTCTTAAAACCCCAAAACATAGAATATAAAAGCAGAAAAATGAAGAAATAAAGAAAGTGTTCAAATTTACAGTCCTTGTTAAGTGCTCTGTCATGGGCCATGGGCCTAGTGGCCAGGCACAAGTCCCCTTAGCCACATTGCCACCGCTGGAATGAAAGTTGGGCCTCGTAGGGGTTACCACACTTATATTCCCCTACCTAACAAGAATCTGACTTAAAAAGATTCAATGACACTGTCTCCACCACCTTCAGAGACTGAGACCCCCAAAGTCACTCAACCCACTGAGAGAATAAATATTTTCCCTCACTTCTGTCCTAAAGAGGTGACCTGTAATTTTTACACAGTGCTCCCTAGTTCTGGATTCAACTGCATGAGGAAATGTCCTTTCCACATTCGCTTTGGCTTTTATTCCTCTGGATGTGCTTTCGTTACAAAACATAGTGACCTCACCCCATGCTGATCCAACCTCTCCCTTCAAGCTGATCTCACTCAGCCCATCTCCACTTGGACACGACTTGTTCTGAATTGTCCTGTTTTCCTGATGCACTTCCGTCCCCTCAATCTTTCTCTTTTTGTTTCATCAGCCTCAAAATGACCATTAATTATCAGAGGTAGAATGCTGATTACCTTCGTACCTTGCTGTATTGGCGGAGTTACTAGTCTAATTAAAGTTAATCATTCACTCAGTTATTAAAAACACAAACTGAATACGTTATATGTTTGCACACTGATGTGAACAGTAATTTCTAGATTTCACATCTCCAATAGGAATCTTCATCTGAGGGCCAAGGTCTCAATTAAAGCTTCAATCAAATCAAACACACTTCCAATAAATCCCTCTGGCTGCTTTTTATATACTATTTAATTTAATTGGCTTAATACCTGCCTTAATATAAAAACACAGTGGTAGGTAATCTGAGCGATTAAAGTGTTCTTTTGAGAATAATGCAAGTCTTGGAGGATAGTCAATTAACAGAATTGGGCTGAAGCTGATGATTTCTTGGCTAAGTGTAAGTTGTATTGACTGCTTTGGAGGGCTTTACACTGCAAGGTCTAATGGGTTTTCTCGTTGTATCTTAGCAACCTCATCTCATTAACTACCAACCAGGATCCAGGATATTGCCACGAATGGAGGGTTTGAAATATAAGACTGGGACTTTTTTCACTGGAGCTTAGGAGGTTGAGGGGTGACCTTATTGAGGTTTATAAAATCATGAGGGGTATAGATAAAGTGAATGACAAGGGTATTTTGTTTCCTAAGGTGGGGGATTTCAAAACTAAGGGGCATACTTTTAAGATGAGAGGAGAAAGATTTAAAAAGGACATGAGGGGCAAACTCATGTGTGTGGAATGAACTGCCAGAGAATGTGATAGATGCAGGTACATTTATATTTAAAAGACATTTGGGTAAGTTCATGAATAGGAAAAGTTTGGAGGGATATGGGCCAAGACCAAGCAGGTGGGATTAGTTTATTTTGGGAATATGATCAGCATGGACTGGTTGGACAGAAAGGCCTGTTTCCGTGCTTTATGACTCTGAGTCTATGGCTCTATGACCCTGCCTCTATGGTGTCTATCACGTCTGATTTTGCTTCCACCTTGCCAGCAGGTCATTCCCAGAAAAGATCGCCATTCCCAGAAAAACTTGCCACTGCTCGTCTATCCTGGAATTCACTGGCATCCCTGGCTTTGGCACTATCTTAAAAAGCCTGCTATGCACCCGTACAAGCTTGGCCAGTCTGGAGGTGCCCTGTATGGTTATTGATATTAGCCCCAGACATGGCAGACTGGGAGATGCTGGTATTCCCCTGTGCATGCAGACGGTTGGAGATCCTGTCGAAGGGGCGATGCACAAGTGGGATGGCTCTCACCGTGGACCAGCTGTGGAGGCCAGGACTGTGGTCTAAAGTTACCACCCAGCCCAACGCAGTCTCAGCCATCTGGAGGAATGCACAGGACTTTTGGAAGAAGGTCAATGACCTTCTCCACTCCACGAGGGCAGCTTCCACCATCTTCTGTCCAATGTATTAAACTCACTCTGTCTCTGCCACTGTACCCATCTTCCACCAAGTCTCATGCTCTATCTCTCACGGTTGCCTGAAAAATCTTCCCTTACTCGTTCTCATCCACTCCTGATGCCACTAACCCTGCATACCCTCTGTGCTGCCTTACTCATTCACTCAGGACAACTCCCAACCTTCAACAAAACTAATAGTTGTATCACCCACTTTCATTTCTTGTAGCATCCGCCTTTGTCTCAGTCGGTGAGGAAAGCAGGCCACAACAAGGGGGAAAGGGTCAAAGTGGGTGGTGAGCTGCCCAACATTAGGCACCTCACCCGTTACGTGGAGAGGATTCTGACGCTGGCCACCCTGAGCAGCTGTCAAAGATCTTGGGCTGTTGTTGAAGGCCGCCTTTGACTTTAATGGTCAGCAGCCCCTGGCTGAAGGCTTTCTCCTTTCGAGTTGACTGAGAACCATGACAAAATTCCTGGCTTTGCATCAGCACGAAACAGCGCAGCAAGACTGAGCCTGAGGGGGTAATTTGCAAAAAGTCAAGGCTAAGCAAAGCAAAGCAAAGCAGAGGTTGTTGTGCATTCAAGTTACCTCAGAGTGAGTAAGTGCTATGACAGCAAGTGAACAGCCCAGAAATGAAGCCCGTCCAATCCCTGAGCTAGGTGCATGTTCCTGAGTGCACAGTGTCCTTGCAGCAGATACAATGATATTTGCTGGTGCAGACTGAGGTGCAGTAGCGTAAATGTAGAAGTGTACTGTAAGTGAATTGAAAATGTGCCATGAGGGTATTTGGAGGCTGGCACATGTCAGATAACAGTGTGAGGAGTGTTTGGCCAGTATCCATCGTGAGTATCCTGAGGTGAAAGTGAATGCTGTCCAACATGGAGATCCTTCAGTGCCTATGGTGAACTGATATTGCCACATACCCACCTTCTCTTCCATATCAAGAACTCTTGATTTTGAGCTTGTTCAGCACATTTAATAAAATAGAAAGATGAATATTAATAAGGAGAGTTGTGGTGTTAATAAGGTGTTTAACAAGCAATAGTCCTCTCTAGTTGGCAGCTTGGCACTGCC
This sequence comes from Rhincodon typus, assembly GCF_021869965.1. NCBI lineage: Eukaryota > Metazoa > Chordata > Chondrichthyes > Orectolobiformes > Rhincodontidae > Rhincodon > Rhincodon typus. The sequence continues at coordinate 43,208,085 of NC_063349.1, forward strand.
TCAGACAAACTCACCTGGCACCTGGAAAATCCATAAAAGATGCGGTAAATGGCTCCCAACATCGAGATAGTCCTGGCTGGACTTCTCACCCAATTCTGCCAAAAATCTTGCCATAGCCCAAGCCTCTCAGGCTCATGTAAGTTTCTGCCCTTTGCTTTCTAAGACCACACAGGGCAGAGCTGGGGAAGAAATTTGCTCTTTCCTCTATCTTTTCAGTAGAATTATAAAGAGCTGAAGAACAGAGCCAGATCATTTGGCCCAACTGGATCATACTGGCGCATAAGTCTTCACAATCATCCTGTCACACTGTATTTAAACAGCTTCCCCTTAAACGCATCTGTGATTCACCTCATCTGCCCACTCTGATAGTTAGCTCTATATTCTCACTGCTCTGTAATTAATGAGACTCTCTTTCAGCTCCAGTACAGATTGAAGTTTATGTTGTGGACGACTTGTGCACAAGGAATTCACCTTCCTCAATCAGATATTCAATGGTGTACAATATGGGAAGTCTCCCTATGTTCACTGACCTACACTGACTCCTAGTTCTGGAAGTCCCTGATTTTTAAACTTCTCATTCTTGTTTTCAAACCAATGCTTGTTCTTGTCCCCTCCCTATCTTGGTAACGGCTATAGCACAGAAGGTGGCCATTTGGTCCATCGAGACGGTGCCAGCTCCCTGCAACTCCCCCATTCATTCTGTGTGATCTTGACAATATTGACCCTACAGTCTTTAACCGACTGTTTTGACTGAACCTGCCTCCACCACACTCTCAAACTGCACATTCCAAGCCCTAACCACTCACTGCCTCCCCTGTTCTCCAGCGGTACAAGCCTCCAGGGTCAAAGCTGGCAGGGACAGATATAGGACTAAGGATGGAGTTCATCTCAGTCCCCTTTTGCGAGTCAATGAGTTATCTACTTTCTTTAATGTAGATTCATATCTTCTTTTAACAGTCCAAAGGGGAATCGGACTTGTCCAAAATGGTTACTAACCTCTCCATAAGGACACTTTACTTCTCTAAAATCTATCCTTGGATCCTAATGGTAAAATGGTACCCTACCACTTCAAAGAACTCTGACAATTTTAGACCTTTACCTAAAACGTTTTAAATGCATATGTCATGTTTTAGACACCCCAATAGTGAATATTGGATCTGATTTAAATATGTGCAATAGCCTCCATGAGCCAAGAATGTTCTGGTACAATCCATACACCACAGTAATCCAGTGAAAATGATGGGAGCCAGACTCAGGGAGTGGACCCAGCTTTGGGCATATGCTCCAGTTTGGCCATCTAGACACTCTCTCCATTGTGGCCCTATGAGGTATTATTTACATAAACACCTTACAAACATTCACCTTCAGGCCTCACAAACACAGTTACAGTTAACTGCCCTGTAGTTAGGCACCATTCATCGTATGTTAATTCACCCACATGAATACTTGCTTACTCCTCACCACCTGAATACAATTAAATACCAGCTTGTATGACGAGACTGAAGGCCCTCATGGTCGAGTAGTAGTGTTGCTAACTCTGGACCAGGAGGCCCGTGTTCAAGTTCCACCTGCTGCAAAAGTGTGTAATAACATCTCTGAACAGGTTGATTCAAAAGTGTCTATAAGTTAAGATTTCGAAAGAGGTAGCCCTGGGAATCTGCGATTTTACCTGGGAACTATTGTAGCCACAATAGGGTCCTGTTCTGAGCTCAGCAGGTGGTCATACTGGATAAGTCAGATCTCAGCAAGAAACCTGGTGTGATAGACCATAAGTTTGATTTTTCTTTCTGTTTGCTGCCTGCATCACTGAACATATTCACAAGAGCTGCCAATGTACTTTCACCAAAGATCATAAAAGTTTATTTAAAGAAAAGCAAGAACTAAATCTGACTAGACAAGGACTATTGGAGCAATCTCATTACAAAAATTAGAAAGAAAATTCATCACTTTTATCCCAGTAATGCCCTTACATGAACCTAAGTGAAGAATCATCTCTATCCTCACATTAAAACTCCTTGCCTGGCAAACATGCTCTAATCCATTTCCTTTCAGTAACTTTCTGTGTATTTTCTTCAGTCAATGTCTATCCCAAAGGCTCATCTACTTAACATGGGTTCCTTAATCGCAAGTCTTCAACAGCTTTATACGATATCCTCTCTGACACCTCCAAAGCCCTCTGCTCTGGAGTTTGGCTGTTAGACTACAGCACCTCTGCTGTTAGGACCTCTTCTCAGTGAATGATTTGCCTCTGGCCTTCTCTCCCCCTCTCCCTCTCTCTCTCACTCTGTCACTGAGTTCCAAAACTCATGTCAACAAGTTTCTTAGGAATTATCTCCCCAGCTGACTGCATGTTGTTTGCCTGGGATCACATGACCTCTTGTAAGTGTTATTTTTAAGTTTTTGGACTTGGTGCTCAGTTTTACAACTGATGCTCTTCCTGTTGCCAGCCCTCCATATTTGTCCAGGCTGAGAATCAGCAACGGATACATGCTGCTTCCCCTTCTTCCTCAGTTGGGTGATATTAGAAAAGTGAGGACACCATAGAAATATTCTATTGACAGTGAAGTGCTTTGGGATATGAAATGTTCTATGTAAAGATTTCTTCCTTACATCTGTGGGTGTCCAAGACAGTAGGAACTGCAGATGCTGGAGAATCTGAGATAACAAGGTGTAGAGCTGGATGAACACAGCAGGCCAAGCAGCATCAGAGGAGCAGGAAGGCTGACGTTTCGGGCCTAGACCCTTCTTCAGAA
>NC_063349.1:43211237-43245184 GCF_021869965.1 Rhincodon typus
CCCCCTTGACCTGTCCGTCCTCCCTGGACTGACCTATCCCCTCCCTAACTCCCCACCTACACTCACCTTTACTGGTTCCATCCCCGCCTCTTGGACCTGTCTGTCTCCTCTCCACCTATCTTCTCCTCTATCCATCTTTTATCCGTCTCCCCCTCTCTCCCTATTTATTTCAGAACCCCCTTCCCCTCCCCCATTTCTGAAGAAGGGTCTAGGCCCGAAACATCAGCCTTCCTGCTCCTCTGATGCTGCTTGACCTGCTGTGTTCATCCAGCTCTACACCTTGTTATCTGTGGGTGTCGATTGGGTTAGTGTCTGAAAGGTTGTGACCTGTAGAAGTACAGTGATTATTGTTTTTACATTTGAAGGATGGGACCGTCGATTACCATGAATATGTGACTGGTGTCAGTCTTCTGATACAGGGCACTCCGGAAGAAAAGCTGAAGTGGTCGTTTAAACTTTATGACAAGGATAAGGACGGAGCAATTACTCGTTTAGAGATGCTGGAAATTATGCAGGTCAGCATCTATTCTGTTGCTTAATGTTTAAAAAGGGCACAGTTAGTGTTTGGCTATGAATGCATGCATGGTCTCTTAGCTCTGTATCCATGGGAGCTTTGGCCACTTTCTAGAACCCAAGCTTCCAATTTCCTAGGCACCCTCTGTCATCATATTATCACCTACTATTTGCTTTCTCCTTACTCAGCTGACTGAGGACTGAGAGGACTAGTACCATACAGACAGGTTCCTAATTGACACTCTGCCCAATAGGTACTCTCCCAATGGACACCTTGCTGATTGACACACGTATAATGGATGGTCCACCTGTCCAATTAATACTTGCCGACCCAACCAATGGACACCCGATATATAGGCAGCTGCCAAACAATTCCCTGTCACTGGAAACCATGTCTATGCCCACTCTGCCCACCGCTGACCCTGCCAGTGCACAACCTGCCATTGTAGAACCCATCCACTAGGGCACCAAATCCTTTGGGCACTGGATTCAGTCAGTGGGCACCCTGTCCTCTTTTAATTTCCATTGAAGTTGCAGATAGAAAGGTTTTTAATCTGATGTTCAGTCCCATCAGTTTCTTACCACACAATATGGCCTAAAATGAACAATGTTTTAGGGGCTCTTTCTGCACCCACTTGAGCAGTTGGCTTGGAGCTTCCACTTTAACAACTACTTGCCCTAGAGCTCCACCTGCACTGATATTCAAGTACTGGACTGAAATTTGAACCTGGAAATGTTATGTTTCGGAGACCTGAGGCAAGTGCGAGCGATGTGTAAGACCAGAATCAGAACCTTGCAATGAAGACCAGTCAAGAATATTCCGCAAATTTGTTTAAAATAACAGAGTAAGTGTTAGGACCACAAGAAACATTGTTTTAAAAAAAAAACATTAGGGCCCAAGAAACACTGCTTTAAAAAAAAGTCTATAAGTTTATATTGTTGCTTCTTTAACATTCTTTCACAGAATGTGGGTATCATTGGCTCGGCCAGTAGTTATTGTCTACGCCTAATTGCTCTTGAGAAGGCGTAGTGAGCTGCCTTCTTGAACCGCTGCAGACTGTGTGGTCCATATATTGACTCATTGTACGTTTAACTCACATTTATAAGGTAGTTTCTCTCCATTCAGACGATATATAAAATGGGCTTGGCTGCATCACTGACTAAAGTTGACCCCCAAACTGCTGAAGAATGCACCAACAGAATTTTCGTTCAGCTGGACAAAGACAGAGATGGTGAGTGAAATTTTTTTTATTAACTCAAGGGACATGGGCGTCACTGGCTGGGCCCAGCATTTATTGCCCGTTCCTAGTTGCCCTTGAGAAGGTGGTGATCAGTTGCCTTCCTGAACCATGGCAGCCAATGTACACAAAGTTGAAGATATTCCTTTACTTTTCTAAGAAACATAGAATCATACAGCATGGAATGACCCATCATGGTTACCCTAGCTCTTTGCAAGAGCTATCTAATAGACCCAGTTATACAGTTGTAGAGATCTACAGTACAAAACAGACCAGTCAGCCCATCATGGCCATGCTGGTCAAAATGACCACCTAATTATTCTAATCCCATTACTAGCTCTTGACACATAGCCTAAATGCTTCTTAAATGTTATGAGGATTTCTGTCTCTACCACCCTTACCTTCCTACCACCCTCTGGATAAAAATATTTTTCTCCACATCTCTAAAGCTTCTGCTCCTTACCTTAAATCTAGGCTCCCGGTCCTTGATCCCTCTATCAAGAGGAAACGTTTCTTCCTGTCTAAACTATCTATATCCCTCATAATTGTATACATCTCAATCCTGTCCCCTCTCAGTCCCCTCTGCTCTAAGGAAAACAACCACAGTCTGTCCATTCTCTCTTCATGACTGAAACTCTCCAGCCCTGCCAACATCCTGGTAAATCTCCTCTGCACCCTCTCCAGTGCTATCATATCCCTCCTGTAATGTGGATTCCAGAATTGCACACAATATCTTTGCCCAAACAAATGTTTTATACAGTTTTAGCATACCTTCCCTGCTCTTAAACTCTCTGCTTCAACTAATAAAGGCAAGCATACCATATGCCTTCTTAATCACTTTATCGACCTGCCCTGAGGTGTACATGCTCATGAGGGACTGGTGTAGGTCCCTCTGATCCTTTGTGCTTCCTAAAGCTTTACTGTTCATCATGTATTCCCTTGCCTTGTTTGGCATGCCTAAGTGCATCAGCTCACAGTTATCCAGATTAAATTCCATTTGTCATTGATCAGGTCACCTGATCAGCCTATCTATATCTTCTTGTAGTCTAAGGCTATCCTCCTCAATATCTACTACCCCCTCCCAATTTTTGTATCATCTGCAAACTGATGGACCCTCCTACATTCATGTCTATATACCATAGCAAGAAGGGCCTCAACAATGACTCTGTGGGACCCAACTGGACTTGCATTCTGAAAAACACCCTTCCAACATCAACCTCTTTTTCCTGCCACTCAACCAATTGTGGATCCAATTTGCCAAAGCTTCTTGGATCCCAAGGACTCTTAGTTTCCCGTGTGGGACCTTAACAAAAGCCTTACTGAAGTCCAAGCAGACTACACCAATGACGTTGCCCTCATCTACACACCTGGTCACATCTTCAAAAAACTCAATCAAGTTGATTACTAACCCTACAATTCCTACAACCCTCCCTTTATAGTGCTGCCTTTAACCTTCCAACTTTGCCACTGAGACTGTAAATTAAAATTATGATACTTCAAGCCTCTTTACAGATTTTATTAATGATGTATAACCCAGATTCTCATTTGCGAAAGAGATACAGTTGAAGGAGACTTTTTACAAGCATTGTCCTCCTCATACCAATTTCTGAAAGAAAGTTAATTTTCAAATTTCCTTACTGTCCTGAGTTTGACATTTCCAGGATCATCTATTCCCTCACTGTCCTGACTGGCCTCCCACCTTCAACCCTCTGTATACTTCAGCTCACCAAAACTCTGCTCCCCATATCCTGTAAGTAATGCTGAGGGTGGTGAATGGAACGGGCAAAAGGTAGCAACTGAATGAAGTTGCAAAGATGAGTGCTGGGGCTCCTGTTGTTCACAAGTCATATTTACAAATAGTCATTTGGTACAAAATGTGAGTATTCCTGACAAAGAATCCACTTACCAGTTAATCAGGACTCTCTTATTACGCAGTATAAAATGTTGGTTTCTCTTTACATTGGCATTTCTTGTAAATTCTCCTGATGAATGCAAGACTTCATCAAAATATCAGCAATTTAGATTTTGCATTAATAAACCTTATGGCAGCACCAAATTGGGGATATCATTACCATCATGAATTTCCCCACTATCAACTTCCTTTGGGTTACCCTTGTTGACCAAAAACTGAACTGGACATGTAAATACGGTGGCTTCAAGAACAAGTCAGATGCTAGGAATTCAGCGGTGAATAACTCATATCCTGACTCACAGAGTCGGAGAGATGTAGAGTTACACAGCACGGAAACAGACCCTTCGGTCCAAATCGTCCGCACCAACCAGACATCCCAATCTGACCTAGTCCCATTTGCCACCTCAAGCCTTGTCATCCATTTACAAGTGACAAATCAGGAGTGTGATGGAATTCTCTCCACTTACCTGGGTGAGTTCAACTCCAACTACAACCACATAGTTTGACACTATCAAGCTCAAATCAGCCAATTTGACTCCTATACCTACCCTTCTTCCATCACTGATGCAGAATGGCAGCAATATGTACCCTATAAGATGCACAGCAGCAATACATCAAGACTCCTTCGACTGCCATAATTGAAACTGATTTCACCGACATCATGTTCCCATGTAACTGCTCACCTTGTCCCTCTGGATGATGGAAGTTGTAGGTTTGGAAGTGCTGTTGGAGATGCTGCCATGCATCTTGGAGATGGCACACACTGCTGCCACTGTTTGTTAGTGTCAGAGGGATTAAATGCTGAAAGGTGCTGGTCAGATGTTGTCCCAAATGATGTTGAATCTCTTGGGCATTATAGCATATCTACTCATCCAGACAAATGAAGCAAAGTAACTGCAGGGTTCACTCAGCAAGATCAATGATGTATATTTACCCACATACAGGGTCCAGACATTTCAGCCAGCATTGCAACCTATGCATTTTAAGAAAGATTTGGATAGATATTTGTTTCCTTATCTTTTCAGCTGTTATCAGCCAGCAGGAATTTATCGAAGGAGCTCTGGGGGATCAGTGGATCCGTGCAATGCTGGAATGTGATCCCAATACGGTCGACGTTCCAAGGTGTCCTTAGCTGTCTCATTCTGCTAATGAGCATTTCATATTGAGAATTCAACAAGGTTGATCTGAAATAAAGGGCTCAATGGATTCGCCCTACAGCCAGACCCAATCACTTGGGGGGAACTGCTGCGAAGAACGCAAAATTAAAAGGGGGTTTGCAGACCCCAACCTCAGCTGCACTTCTTGCGTTCCCACACCTCTGCCCTCACATCCCCTTCCCCCAGCAAAAACAAAGACAGAAATCTCCCTTGTCCGTGCGTATCACCCACTATCCTCCATATCCAACGTATCACTCCCGCCACCTACAAACCAACCCCACAACCAGAGATATTTCCCTCCCCACCCTTATCTGCCTTTTGTAGGGACTGCTCTCTCTATGTCTCCCTCGTCTGCTCCACACTCCTCACTAATTACACCACCTCCGACACTTTTCCCTGCAACCGCAGGAAGTGCTACACCTGCCCCTATACCTCCTCCATCACTCAGAATCCCTACAGTGTGGAAACAGGCCCTTCGGTGGAACAAGTCCACACTGACCCTTGCAGCATCCCACCCAGACCCATCCCCCTATAACCCACACGTCCCTGAACACTATGGGCAATTTAGCATGGCCAATCCACCTAGCCTGCACATCTTTGGACTGTGGGAGGAAACCGGAGCACCCGGAGGAAACCCACGCAGACACAGGGAGAATGTGCAAACTCCACACGGATAGTCGCCCAAAGCTGGAATTGAACCTGGGTCCCTGGCGCTGTGAGGCTGCAGTGCTAACCACTGAGCCACCGTGCCTCCATTCAAGGCACAAAACAAACCTTCCACATTAAACAGAGATTCACCTGCACATCCGTCAATGTGGTCTACTGCATCCGCTGCTCCCGATGTGGCCTCCTCCACATCGGTGAGACCAAGAGGAGGCTCGGAGACCATTTTGTAGAGCATCTGCACTCTGTTTGCAACAAAAAACACCACCTTCTGGTTGCGAGCCATTTTAACTCCCCCTCCCACTCCCTGGGTGACATGTCCATCCTGGGCCTCCTCCAGTGTCACAATGGTGCCACATCATCCCCACCTCCTTAACCTCACACAACCTGTCCATCTTCTCTCCCACTTATCTGCCCCTCCCACCTCACTGACCAACGCCAACCACTGCCTACCTGCGCCCATCTATCACCATCCCACCTATCTTCCCCAGCCCCACCCCTCCTCTCTATTTATTTCTGAGATCCCTTTCCCCTCCCCATTTCTGAAGAAGGGTCCTGACCCGAAACGTCAGCTTTCCTGCTCCTCTGATGCTACCTGGCCTGCTGTGTTCCTCCAGCTCCACACTGTGTTATCTCTACAAAATTACAGGGAAGTACTGTAACTGGAAATAAAAGGAACATCCTGAAATTATCATGTAAGGACGGAATTTGCAGTCAGCAATTTTACCACAGTTTGTCATGTTTGTCACATTTGTCCCATACACCTGTGTTAAATAAATGCAAGAAGGAACTTTCCAATAGGGAGAGATGATTACCTAATGATAATATCATTTGTAATCCTGAGGGTTCAGGCTAATGCTCCTGCAACTAGGTTAAAATCTCCCACAGCTGTTTGTGAATTCTGAATTCAACTAATAAATCTGAAGATTGACACCACATTGACAAGCATTCACTTCCTCCATCACTGACCCTCAGTAGCTGCAGCCTGCACCATATACAATGTCAAAATTCACCAGGGCTGCTTGGACAGTATATTTCAAACCCACAAATGCTACCATCAACTGCAACGTGGATGTATCTACACCCTACAGATTGTAGCAATTCATGACAGCAGCACATCGTTATCTTCTTCAGGACAGCTAAGGATGAGAAATAAATGTTTGCCCAGCCAGCATTGCCCAAAACTCGTTAGTGAATAATAAAAAAAGTTATTAGCCAGTGAGTGTGAAAAGATCATCGATTATTGTATAAACTCACTTGGTTCACTAATGTCCTTCAGAGAAGGAAATCTGCCATCCTTACCTGGTCTGGTATATGTGTAACTCTGGACCAAAGCAACGTAGTTGACTCTTAATTGATCCTCTGCAATTATCATACTGAACCACTCAATTCAAGGGCTGGCCTTGTTGATAACGCCCAATGGATAAAAGGAAAAACTGTGGGATAAGCGAGCTAAGCCCTGTTTTGACAACAACATTGATCAGAGGCTAAGGACTCGCTGTACCATCTTTGCAATCCCCAGACTGACACATCACTCAACGCCAGAGTACACTGCCTGCGATAATTCAATCTGCTAAAATTAAACAGGACCAGCTATGGTTCAGAGGGTAGCTCTGAATTGAAATGGCATGGCTCAATACCCTACTCTGGAGATTTGGGCACTACATTGTAATACTGAGAGATAGCTAAACGGTCAGAGATGAGACTTTTGGATGAGTTTATTCATTCATTCAGGTAGCACGGGTGTGGTTGACTGAGTCAGTCATTACGGCCCACTCCTGGTTGTCATTGAGAATGTGGTGATGAACTGCCTTCTTGCTGTAATCCATCTGGTGTAGGCAGAACGACAATGCTGTCAGGGTGCAGGCTTCAAATGTTAACCTTGGTCTGTCCTCTCAGTTGAACACAAAAATCTCCTTAATCACTATTTTAAGGAAGAGCAGGAGAATAGACCCTGGTGTTCTGTCTGATACTCATCTCTCAATTGTCAATTCTGCGATGGGTTATCAGTTCATTGTCATATTTTTTGTGGGATTTTGTTGTGCACAGATTTGCTGCCTTTTCTCTATCATTACAGCAGAGATCACACTCCAGAAGGACTTCAGTAGCTGTAAAATGCTTTGGGATGCACTGAGGAGGTATATGGCTCTATTGAAATGCAAGATCTATCTCTTTTCTTTCTGCAGTGAGCTGTAGGATCAGTGAAGTGGAATTTTGCTTCCTCAATTCCTGTTGCTTTGAATTACTGTAACATTATGTGATTCAAGCAAAATATCTTTGCGGACCAGCAGCAGTGTATTAGAAGAACTTTAATGTTATATTCCGAGGAGGTGCAGCTCCTGGGTGCTCTTGTTGTTACTATGGCACTGTATGTGATTTGATTTCTCAATCTGATTTAGACTGTAAAAAGCACATTTGGATCAGAGTACTTCTAATAAATAGGAATGTCAGAAAGGAACTTGATAAACTGTCTCAGTTGTAGGTACACAAAGGGCAGAGCCTAATCGGAGTTTGGATGATGTAGACTATGCTGAGATATGTGGCAGAATTGGATGACAAGTCCAGCAAGGCCCATCCCAATATTGGGAGCACCTACTCCATTTATATGTTTTTAATTAGCGATGTGGTGAATTTCTCAGTAGTCAGCAGCGATTTCACAATCACATAGAGTAATACAGTGCGGAAACAGACCCTTCGGTCCAACTCATCCATGCTGACCAGATATCCTAAACTAATCTAGTCCCATTTGCCAGCATTTGGCCCATATCCCTCTAAACCCTTCCTATTCATATACCCATCCAGATGTCTTTTAAATGTTGTAATTGTACCAGCCTCCTCCACTTTGTCTGGCAGCTCATTCCACACACAGGCCACCCTCTGTGTGAAAATGTTGTCCCTTAGAACCCCTTTAAATCTTTCTCTTCTCACCTCAAACCTGTGCCCTTGAGTTTTGGACTCCCCGACCCTGGAAAAAAGGCCTCGTCTACTCACCCTAACGACGCACCTCATGATCTTATAAACCTCTATATGGTCACCCCTCAGCCTCTGATGCTTCAGGGAAAAATTGCCCAGCTCATTCAGCCTGTCTCTTTTGCTCAAACCCTCCAGACTCAGGCAACTTGTTAACCATGTTGTTAACAGTGCAACTCACCTCATTAATATTCAGCTTTGTTACGTCTCTCTTGGGTAACGCCCTGGAAATATAGCTCCGCTATTCCCAGAGTGGTTCCAAAGACAAAGTGCACGGAATTTCCCAATTTACCCGACTTTCAGACCCAGGTTGATGAAAGTACTTAACAAAAATTGCAATTTATTCCAAGTAAAAAGACCCCAGCTGCCGGTAAACAATTTTTGGCATATAACTCTATTAGTTAAAACTCTAATTCCTTTGTAAACTGACTGTATACACACACACACAAACAGACACAACCAGGGACAAAGCAGTGGGAAAGCCAGGGCAGTGGGAAAAACTGGGAAAGCAGTTTGTCAGTCCCTGTTCACAGGATCTGCTGAGATGATTTTTGTGCTGATCAAAACAAGCTTCTCAGTCTTCCTTCTCTCACTTCCACTTGAGCTTTCTTTTGTTTCTTAGTTCCTGATACTAGTTTTGGATTTTTCTAAATGGAAATTAAATGCTAACAGTGATGCTGGTGAGATTTAAACCTCTGACCCTAGATCAGTAGCCTGGGCCTCTAGATTACTGGTCCAGTGGCCTGGGAAGTCACTAGCCAACAACAGAAGAAAAATGTGGCACCTTCCGTGCTCCTTCTTGGATTATGATAAATTTGAAGCTTTTTTTCCAGTGGTAACATTCTTAGTTGCTTGAGGCTTCCTTTATGTAGCTCCACCCTCATTCCCAGCTCTTCACAATGAAGGGTGTAGAAGATTCAATAGCAACTTGCAAAGTGAATAAAGTGGGACGTAAGAAAAATTGTAAGCTTTTGGAGAAGGCGAAAGGGATTCTCAAAGAACTGGCTCAGGAATGTTGGGCTGAAGGTTTCCTAATGTGTTTCATTGGTTCATACTGGTACCAAAAAGTCTGGGCTGAGGCATGCTCATAGGCACAGTGCCAAGGCGGAAGGATATCTGACAGAGAGTTAGAAAGTTCATCTCTGTTTCTCTGAAAAGTCAATTGTAAGAGAATTTAAGGAAATCAGCTGAATGCTGTGTTCACAAGACTTATTTTTAGAAAAAAAAGCGTTAGAGCAGCCTAGAAGTGTAATGCACCATTGATAGTGTTTGATATGTTTTTTCTGTTTTGATGTATCGCAGGGGTTTTCCTGGTGCACTAACACCAAACATGGGGATTGATCTAAAAACTGAAAGGACTCTGGATGCTGTAAATCAGGAACAAAAACAGAGATTGCTGGAAAATCTCAGCGGGTCTGGCAGCATCTGTAATGAGAAAATCAGAGTTAACATTTTGGGGGAAAGATCATCGGACCCGAAACTTTAACTCTGATTTTTCTTCACTGATGCTGCCAGACATGGGGATTGATATTGTGTTTGTTTGGAGCCAATCACTCAGGATATCGGTAGGACAAGCACTATTACAGGAATCCTATGTGACATCATCTGACATGAATTTACACCTTCATCTCTCTCTCTGTCTGTCTGTCTGTCTGTGTCTCTCTCTCTCACTACATTGCAAAGACTGTATCTTTTATTTTTCTGCATTTTTGTTTGTGGACTGAATTGGTTAAAGGACTATTTTCAAAGCCAAGGAAGGTTAAAGATTTACTGCACTTTTTAAAAGAATGTTACCCGATAGTCAATGTAAATGCTGTTAGCTCGAGCAATGGGAAAGTCTTGTTGCAAACACGCTTGAGCTGGGGGACTGTGGACCAATGAGGATATGTCTGCAACAAGTGGCTGATTGGTCTGTGGATTGGTGACCAGTTATTAATGACAAAGGCCTGCTTCCTGCCAACAGTGATGTGATTGGCTCCCAGGTAAATGAACAGCTTGTGGGTGTGAACGATCAGGCCAGAAGCTATCAGACCTCTAGAAGCAAAAGAACAGTTTTTGCCCCGCTGTGAAAAGCATCTCAAGCTCGAAGATAACCAATTTATATTTTCCCTCATCAGTTGCTGTAAGCTGTGTCTTAATCACGTGAGAGACCTTTATACTTGTGAACCAGGCACCCTGTGCCTCCTGAAAATAAGCAAAAGTACCAAGAGAAGAAAAATGAAGGAGCAGCTTCTTGCCGAACCAAAAGGAACATATCAGAAAACCCTGAAAAAAGCAACCATTGCACTACCTTCCCAGGTTTTTCTTCCTAACACCCATTGTTTTGTTTTGGTGTCTGGCTATCTCTATATGTGAGTAAAGAGAGAGTTTATAAGGAGGTTAGTGTTTTTACAAGTTGTAGCATGCTGATTACTCATAACAGTTTACCAGTAGCTAGAATGTATCTATTTCTAATAAATTTAAGTATTTAAATTCATTTAAGTACTGAAACCTGGTGTGTGCTTTCTGTCATCCTGGGTCGAAAAGGCAAGTAAATTGGCGAATTCTGCATTCTTTTAAAAATCTTTAACATTTATATTGACTCCAGGAACAGCAGGGCTTGATTTTCAACATGCTAACCCGGTGAGGAGTAACAATATCTCACTCTGAAAAGTTTTCCTTCCTGATTGTACACAGGCTTCAGAAATGTTCCCATTGCTGAACTTAGCAAACAATCAAGACGTTAGGGCCAGGATTGAGTTTCCCCTCTTATCAACTCCACAATATCTGCTTGTGATTGGGTTTTACAAACAGCCTGTAACATCACAACAGCATACTGGGGTGTCTCAATGGCAGACACGTCATCTCCAGTTTGCAGAGTTATTGAGTTATAGAGGTATAGATGTATACAGCACAGTAATAGGCCCTCCAGCCCAACTCGTTCAATCTGATCAGGTTTTCTAAACTGAACTAGTCCTGTTTGCCTGCATTTGGCCCATATCCCTCGAAACCTTCCTATCCATGTACCTATCCAAATGTCTTTTAAGTGTTGAATTGTACCCACCCTTACCACTTTTCCTGGCAGCTCGTTCCATATACGCACCATCCTCTGTGTGAAAATGTTGCCCCTCGGGTCCTTTTTAAATCTTTCCCCTTTCACCTCAAACCTATACCCTCTAGTTCTGGATTCGCTTTTGCTATTCACCCTTCCCATGCCTCTCATGATTTTATAATCCTCCATAAAGTAACCCCTCAGCCTCCCATGCTCCAGGGAAAAAAAATGTCCCAGCCTCTTCTTGAATTGCGTGTGGTCTCTGGCTCTTTTCCTAATCTCAGAGTTGCTTTAGAGCTGCCTTAACAACAAAACCACCCACATCCAGTTCCGCAGTTGGAAGCTGTGTGTTGTAGATAAAACAAAAACATAAAATCCTTGGTTAAAATTGAATATTGATTGAACCACACTTGGTCCACAAGAAAGAAGCAGACTAAATCTTGTATAAAAAGATATTGATACCAAAACTAAACAGTTATGCCTCTCGCTAAAGATTAAACAGGTTAGGACATTTCTTTCTAGAAAGCAGAAGACTGAGGGGTGACTTGTTCAAGGGTTTTAAAATAATGCAATTATTTGATAATGGAATTGTTTATTAAGATAGACTTGGCGGAGACGTTCCTCTTGCAGAATCGATCAGAAATAGGAGCTATCAATGTAAGATGGTCACTGTTGGATCCACTTTGAATTCAGGAGAAATCACTTTATCCAGAGAATCATGAGACTAGCACTCGCTACCATGAAGAGTAGTTGAGATGGATGGTATAGGCGCAATGCAAGGGGAGCTGGAGGAATTCATTGGGCAGAAAGGCACACGCTGTCATCATAGTGACAGGGGGAGATGAAGAAGAGTGGCAGGAGGGTGTGTGGAGCATTAAACCATTTGGGGATGGAGGTCGTCAGTGCTGGAACCACTTTGGAACATTCTCTATCCAACCCAAATAACAACAACAACAATCTACATTTACAGCACCTATCACACAACCAAGCATCCCAAAATCTGATCCTGTATCAGCCATGTCTGAAAATTCAATGATCGGGGGGAGATGGTGATGAATTACATAAACAAAAAGCTGAGGTAGTCCCCTCCTTGAGAACTTGGTAAGTTGTCTGCCATTAGTCTTCATGTCAGTTGTGACTGTGTTGCATCTTAATGACTGGCAGAGATTTCAGGAAGCAGGCTCGTGGAAGCTGCCTCAACAATGGACTCGCTTGGCCTAGCAGCATCTGTGGAGACAAAGCAGAGTTAACGTTTCGGTCCAGTGACCCAGCTTCAGAACAGAATCGGAACTTGTGTTTTGATTTCCAGCATCTGCAGTTCTTAGGGTTTTTGTTTTGTTGATAGACTTGGTTTGTTTGATTGAGAAGGAAATGGCATTTCCCCATGAAGAAACCACAGGAAGGAGAAACGGAAGCAAACTCATCAGTTTTTCAGAGAAAGTAAAAGGAGGGGTGTGGACGGCAAGAATTAACAAGCTGTCCTGTTGACAGAGTTACCATTCACATACGCCCAATGGCGAGCTGTGCTTGAGTGGGGACAGCTCAGAGACAGAGCGACAACATGACCTAACTGTGTTCCTTTGGCAACAGTGATTTGATTTAATCTTATTGTTTTCTCATGTACCGAGATACAGTGAAAACTGTTGTCTTACATGGTCTACAGGCAGATCATACCATTCAAAATGCATCAGGGTAACAGAATGGAGTGCAGAATGCAGTGTTACAGCCACAGAGAAGGTGCAGAGAGAGAGATCAGACTTAGTATTTGAGCAATCCGTTCAATAGTCTGATAACAGCAGGGAAGAAGATGTTCTTGAATCTATTCATACATGTATTCGAACCCTTATATCTTCTGCCGGATGGAAGAGGGCTGTAGAGAGTACCATCGATGCAGATAAGGACATGCCCTCCAGTCCATTTCTTGAAATCAATGACCAGCTCCTTCATTTTGCTGACACCGATGGAGAGATTATTGTTATACACCATGTCACTCAGCACTCAAACTCTTTCCTGTATTCTTTTTCGTTGTTGTCTGAGATCCAAACTACAAAGGTGGTGTTGTTGGCAAACTTGTAAATGCAGTCGGAGCAGAATTTGGCCAAACAGCCATGAGAGTATAAGGAGTACAGTAGAGGGCTGAGTGTCCAACCTTGTGGGGCACTGGTGTTGAGGATTATGGTAGAGGAGGTGTTGTCGCCTATTCTTACTGATTGCGGTCTATTAGTCAGGAAGTCGAGGGTACAATTACAGAGGGTGGAGCAAAGTCCTAGGTCTTGGAGTTTGGAGTTGAGTTTGTTTGGAATTATGATGTTGAAGATGGATCTGTAGTCAATAGGTAGGAGCCTGATGTAGGTATCCTTGTTGTCCAGATGGTCCAGGGATGAGTGTAGAGCCAGGGAGATGGCATTTGTCGTGGACCTGTTGCTGGTAGGTGAATTACAAAGGATCAAGGCTGGAGGCTGGAGCTGATTTGAACCATGAATAATAGGTGGAAAAAGAGAATCTCTCAAAGTACTTCATAATTATAGAGAGCCACCAGGCAGTAGTCATTGAGGCACACTGCATGGATTTTCCTTTGGCACCAGGATAATAGTACCTTTCTTGAAGCAAGTGGAGATTTCTGATCATAGTAAGGAGAGTTTAAAGATGTCAGCGAATACTCCTGCCAGCTGGGTCCACGCAGAGTCTGAGTGCATGGCCGAGGTCTCCATCTGGGCCAGTTACTTTCCATGGGATGACTATGAGAATGGGGTGGGATGAGATGGGAGAGTGAGCATTCAGACCCGGACACCTTCCTGCTACTGTACTGAATCATGATTGGATTTGTATCTCAACTCCATCTACCCCACTTTGCCCCATATGTCTTGATGCTCTTGATTCTTACCCAACAAAAGCCTAGTCTCGGACATTATAGTTGACCTGCGCCCCCACCCTATGCCCCACAGCCCATACATTTGAAGTCATTTGTGGAAGAGGATTTCTGATTCCTACTCCCCTTTGTGTGAAAAAGTGACCCCAAATGACCGGGTGCCATTCCTCCTCCATGTTTTGGAGTCTTCCCAACAGAGGAAATGGCTTCTCTCTCAAGGCACCCTATTAAATCTCTTTACATGTCAAACACTTTGATCACATCGTCCTTTCAATCTTCTCACTTCAACAGAATAGAAACACAGTCGCAGCATGCTCATTCTGCAGAAGGAACCCATTCATTCCCATCATGTCTGCACCAGCTCTCTGAATGAACATCTCAATTAGTGCCATTTAAACCTACAAATTAGGAGCAAGGCCTCTCGAGCCTTCTCCACCATCCAGTGAGATCAATGCTGATCTTTTTTCCACACCTGCCCTTTTACCTTCTCCCTCCTCACTATCCAAGGCCCCAGACGCACCTTCCAGGTGAAGCAGTGATTTACCTGCACTTCACCCAATCTAGTCTACGCTATTCGCTGCTCACAAACCAGCCTGCTGTAGAGTGGGGAGACAAAGCACAGACTGGGCAACTGCTTTGCAAAACACCAATGTTCTGTCTGCAAAACATGACCCTGGGCTGCCTGTTGCCTGTCACTTCAACACAGCATCATGTTCCCTGGCCCATTATCTTTGTCTCAGGCTTGCTGCAGTGTTCCAAGGAAGCTCAGCACAAACTGGAAGATCAGCACCTCGTTTTCCACTTGGGGGCCTTGCAGCCTCTGGACTCAAGATCAAGTTCAATAATTTTAGGGCCTGAGCACCTTTTCCCATATTCCTACTCAAACCCCACACACCAGATCTTATCATCACATGGGCTGTTACTGCAACCAACCTATTGTCAGTCACTAATGGTCCCCATTAGCAACTATTGCTTCCCCCAGGCTGACCTTTACCCATCCTTTTGTCTGTCCCACTGTTGTTCTCCCTCTCTGGGCTCCATCTGCACCTATTGTTTACTCCTTCCCTTAACCCCACCCCATCTTCAGCATGTGTGCTAACCTTTTCCTAGCTAATATCGGTTCTGAAGAATGGTCACTGGACCCAAAACGTTAACGCTGCTTTCTCTACACAGACACTGCCAGACCTGCTGAGTTTTCCCTGCAATTTCTCTTTTTGTTTCTGATTACTCCACATTCCCGCTTACCCCAGATAAGCTTTCACCCCCTGGCTCATCAAGAAGACACCTACCTCTGCCTTAAAAATATTCAAAGGACTCTGTTTCCGCTGCCTTTTGAGAGAGTTCCAAAGACTTACAACACTCAGTGAGAAAATAATTTCATTTTACCTCTGTCCTCGAGGAATGGTCCCTTAATTTGAAATAGTGATGCCTTGTTCTCAGCTTTCCCACGAGAGGAAACATCCTCTGTAGATGCACACATTCAAAATCCATCAGGACCTTACCATTCTCCTGCCTTCTACCCATAACAGATGCATCGTTCCTCTTCAACTAACAGTCTAACTCCCTCTTCAAGGCATTGATTGAATCTGCCTCCATCATACCAAGAGGCAGTACATTCCAGATCCCAACCGCTTGTCATAAAGATGTATTAATTCACTGAATTTAAATTCCAGCAGCTACAATGGTCAGATTTTAATGCATTTTTCCCAGAGAATTAGTCGAGGGCTCTGAACATCAGTCTAATCACTGCCTACGGCATCCCCATCTTCCACTATGTTGCAACCTGTCCATAAAACATTCTTATAATTTGAACCTTTAATCTTCATTGTCATTCCACTGACTCCAGCAGTAATTGACAATATTAGTTCAATGAATTTATATCAATGACCAATTCATGGTGGTTTGGAGTTGCTCAGAATGCCAAATAAATTTTCCTGCAAAGTACAGGATAAGGAGCTATCGCCCTATGTCAAACAGTATAAGAGTTTTGTTCTGATCCCAGCCGACGTTATCACTGCGCAAGTCAGATCTCTGACTGTTATCTGACTTGATAGATCAGAGTTCTTTTGTTTTTATTCGGTTTTCTTTCACTGAAACACAAGCACACAATGCTGCAGATTTGTTTTTAATAGAAAAGCAAAAGTTTATTATGCCACATAAATTGAAGATAAAACAAAATAAGTGAAACTGCTTACATTTGATACAGTTTGAATTATTTTGAAACACACAGTAAAAATCCAATCCCAGCTATCCCAACACCATCACTTTACATCAAACAAACATAAGCAAGAGTTCTCTTCTCTATTATATCTATATGTGATGATACTATGGCTTTAAGAGGTGTATTTTGTCCTGGATTTAATTTATGAAGAAAGGTTGAGAGAGAGGTACAGAGAAGTCTACTCAGAGTCACTAGAGTAAACTGTTTGTGAGCATTGGTTTTTATTTAAAGCTGGAACAATAGAAGCAGCCTGAAAGAGTGGTGTCCAGCTCCCGCAGAACCAAGACTTTTAGTTTTAGTTTTTCAGTTGCAGTTGCTGGGGTCTTGAAACTCTTATTCCTCTCTTTGTCACAGCTAAAAGCTGGGGCTTCTCTTCCTGCTGCTAGAATTGCATGTGAGACAATCGATTTTTCTAAACTTGCCTTTGTCAAGGATGTGTTTATGGGATGTTACTATATTCGAACAGTTTCTTTTTAGTAGTTAAATGATCTATTAGTCTGTGAAGTTTTCCAATAGAGTTAAGTTATCCCAATTTTTTTTCTTTGTTGTATTTTAACTATAGTGTATGAATAAAGTGTGTTTTGCTTCAAATCTGGTAGTTTGGCCAATCGAATCGTATCTGGAACACACTTGCCTTTAAAATAAGAAAAAAATTAGGGTCTAGGCTATCTTCTTAATATATTTTGGGGGGGATCTGGTCTGGTCCAATACCTGTATATTTCAAATCTTCATCTTAAGAGTTTGATAGTCTTTCACTTGATAAGTCACACTACTGATCTTAGATTTTCTCAGCTTCAAATAACCCCCTCAGGATACTAACAAAGCACTTCTGGTCTGGAGATTTCTGATAAACCCATTACACTACGATAGCCTATTTCCTTACTACTCTAAACCAACTCCTTTTTTCAGGAGAAATGGTTTCTTAGAACTTTTGCCAGGTCGTCTGTGAACTGCAACCAAAATTTTTCCAAGCTATGCTTTTTCCCTAAACGAAAGAAAATTAATTCTTGATTGTGCTAAACTGAAAACAAACTAATACTTTTCAACATTTGTTCTATCTGATTGTAAAACTGTCACAATCCTACAACACTCCCCTCAAAATTAGATGAGATTGCTAGGCACAGGGATTGCTGTCTGCGATGGAGTAAGTAGATCTGAGGAGAGCCACATACTGGGACTTGGGCCTTCGCTGCACATGACTAGATTCGAAATTCAAGCAATTGCATTGCCGGAAGCAATGCTTCCCAGGGTACCGGCCTTTGTTGGTGTTGAGGGAAAGGAGGATGTGCATGTGGGTGAGGTGATAGTGATTTGAAGGGGGCTGCTGGGCTTGATGGATTTTAGCACTTCAGTGGACCCAGAGGGATCAATTCAAGTCCTAGCTCCATGCTCGGGTAAGCATTTGTATAAATGAAGTTTCTAGTTACAACCTGAGGCAATGCCTTTAAGGAAGCCTTGGTTTACCTGCAAATGTAGCTTCCATGATTTCAGGGACCTAACATTAGCATGTTCGGGGCAGTCTCATTTCAGGAAGAGATCGTGAGTTAAACATTGGACCCTGACATTTACACATGGAAAGTACCTAAGGCCCATTAGATTTGGTCGTATTCAAAATTATGAGGACCGAGCAGACAGGAAGAAATTGTTCCCACTTGAAAATAATTGAGTATCAGTGGGCACAGACGTAAGATTTGTGCCAGAATGCAATGGACACATGAGAAGAAACTTGTTCACACAGTGAATGGTCAGGAATTGTGAGTGTAGTGGATAACATTTGGTTGAGGCTTTCAAGAAGCACTTGGATCACCTGAATAAGGAAGAATGCGCAGGTCCATGGTTTAAAGGTGGGCACTAACTGAATTAAACCTTTGGAGAGCCATCACTGAAAACATGGGACAAATGGCCTCTTTCTGTATTGTAACTATTCTGTGGTTCTGCAATTTCAAGCATGGCCCAGGATTCCTACAGAGGTACTTCAAGCAAAACTGCAACACTTCACTGACTGCCCAAGCTGAAACACCAATCTTTGCATTGACTGATGCATTCACAATGATAATTAGAAAGACACATAGATTCTGATTGCAAGTGAAAATATGTAAAAGCATTCTGTAAACTCCAGTAGCGTCTCTAAACTTAGTAATTGCTGTTTTTCTCATTCTTGAAACACAGAATTCCTACAGAGCTGAAAGAGGTCATTCAGCCCATCAAGTCTGTGTTGACCTTTCAAAGAGTATCCCACCCAGACCCAGCCCCCTACTTTCTTCCTGTAACCCTGCATTTCCAATGGCTAACCCACCGAGCTGGCACATGCCTGGGTATTATGGGCAAATTCCCACAGCCAATCCACCTAACAGGCATATCATTGGACCGTGGGAGGAAACCCACACAGACACGGGGAGGATGTGCAACCATCACACAGGCAGTCACCCAAGGCTGGAATCGAGCCCAGGTCCCTGGTGCTGTGAGTCAGCCGTGCTAACTACTGTGCCTCCATGCCACCCATATTGTGGGCATCACTGCCAAAGTGAACAGTTATCGCTCAACTATAATATCTCTGAACAAAGTCATTCCAGCACTTCTGAGGGTCATTCAGAATCAACTGTTTGGTCGTGATATTGTGTTCACTTAGGCCAGACTAATTCTTAAAGGGCCAATCTAAAAGCATTTGAGGATTCTTACAATGGCGATAAAAACAGTTCACATGGAAAATTTGCATACAATTGTGAATTTAGATTGATGTATACTTCTCTAAAATACTAAACTCTATTACAGTTTCTGATTTAGAAATCTGCAAACTCAGCACATAAGTTGTGTGTCTGGTATGGTATCAGTAAGTGGTTCTCTCTCTGTCTGTGTCCCTGTTTGTGTGCTCCTCTGTCAGTGTAATTGCACATATGTGTGTGTGTGTGAATTTGTGAGTGTGCCTCTGTGTTTCTGTCCCCCTCGATCTCGCCCTCTTTGTCTGTGTGTGTGTGCGCGCACGCGCGTGTGTTTGTGTCTGTGTTCATCTCTGCGTTGATGACTGTGTAAATGTCTGTGTCAATTTAACTGAATACAAATTCTCAAAACTCACACAATATTTACAATGTTCACCTGAAATTTTCACGTAAAGCTAAAACAGAATAAATTGGAAAGGAGTTTTATAACACTTCTACCTGATCCACTGGAGGGCCCTCTTGGTCTGGGGAAATGCTTATACAATCTATGTCAATGTAACATGATTCTGCTGAAATGGGTCTTGGACAGTGGTCTGATATGATTCTTTGAGAATTAGCAGACCACTTCATAACAGAGTCCATTTACTGTAAATGGTGCTGCTCAGAACCCACTCCAGTTTGAGGAAGAATACTGAACATTTCCCCATTCCTGGCCAGTGCTTATATCTCTTAACTGACTTTGCTAGAAAAAAATGATGATCTGGTCATTAACTGCTTGTGGGAGATAGCAAGAACTGCAGATGAAGGGTGTAAACCCGAAACATTGACTTTCCTGCTCCTCTGATGCTGCCTGACCTGCTGTGTTCCTCCAGCTCCATACTGCCTGTGGGAGCTTGCTGTCTATTAATTGACTCCTGAGTTTCGTACGTTACACCAGTCACTCCACTTTAAGAGCATTTTAGTCAGCTGTGGAACACTTTGGAATGTCCCAAGGATGTGAAAGGTAGCACAGAAATTCATGTTCAATGTTAAGCTCTTGTTAACCGTATGTTCCACTTAGACATTATACAGCCTTCAGAACTCAACATTGACCCAAGAATTTCGGAGCATGAACATTGCCCTTCATTTCGATGTGTCTTCTTTGTATGGGTTTGCTCTCAGCAGAGCTGAAGTCTTTTCTACCATTCAGACCTATCATTAACATTTATTTTGCATCTCAAACTCTCCTTTACCACCATTAGCACTCACTTTGGCTTTTGCCCTGGGCACCATCACTATCTATTTTATTTGCTCCTTCTCCCCCATTGTTCGCAGCATAGACACAGTAAATATGCAGATCCCTTCACTTATGAAGAAGTCATATTGGACTCAAAATGCTAAAATAAAACAAAGAACTGTGGATTCTGGAAATCTGAAACAAAAGAAGAAATTGCTGGCAAAAGTCAGCAAGTCTGGAAGCATCAGTGGAGAGAAATCAATACAATCTGGTGACTTTTCATTAGAACTAATAATGCTAAATCTATCTCTGTCCCCATAGATGCCACCAGATCTGTTGAATTTCTCCATCACTTTGTTTTTATTGCATGTTCTACTGTGCTCTCTTTCATTTTTTCCGATGCAGATCCAAAACTCAGATATTGATTCTCTTTTTTTATTTACTTGTGATACTTGGGCATCTCTGGCTGGGCCAGTATTTATTGCCCTTCCCTAATTGCCCTTGAGAAGATGGTGGTGAGCTGCCTTCTTGAACTGATGTAGTCCTTACACTATGGTTGACTCACAATATGCTTAGGGAGGGAATTCCAGGATTTTGACCCAATGACAGTAAAGGAACTGCAATATATTTTCAAGTCAGGATGGTGAGGGGCTTAGAGGCGAACTTGCAGGTAGTGGTGTTTCCACGTATCTGCTGCCCTTGTCCTTCTAGATGAAAGTGATTGGATTTGGATCAAAGGATCTTTGGTGAATTTCTGCAGTGCTTCTTGTAGATAACATATAATGGAGCTACTGAGCTTTGGTGGAGGGAGTGGATGCTTGTGGATGTGGTGCCAATCAAGAAGGCAGCTTTGTCCTGGATAATGTCAAGCTGCTTGAGTGTTGTTGGAGCTACTCCCATCAAGACAACTGGGGAGTATTCCATCACACTCCTGACTTGTGCCTTGTAGACAGTGGACAGGTTCTGGGAGTCAGGAGATGAGTTACTTGCCGCAGTATTCCTAGCCTCTAATCTGCTCTTGTAGCCATTGTGTTTATGTGGCAAGTTGAGCTGAGTTTCTGGTCAATGATACCCCCAGGATGTAGATAGTGGGGAATTCAGTGATGGTAACACCATTGAATGTCAAGGGATGGTGGTTAGATTGTCTCCTATTGGAAATGGTCATTGCATGGTAGTTGTGTGGTGTGGATGTTACTTGCCATTTGTCAGCCCAAGCCTCAATATTGTCTAGATCTTGTTGCATTTGAACATGGACTACTTCAGCATCTGAGGAGTCACAAATGATGCTGATCACTGTGCAATCATCAGCAAACATCCCCACTTCTGCCCCTGTGAAGGAAGGAGGGTCATGTGTAATAGAAAAATTCATTCTTCC
Organism: Rhincodon typus; assembly: GCF_021869965.1. Taxonomy (NCBI): domain Eukaryota; kingdom Metazoa; phylum Chordata; class Chondrichthyes; order Orectolobiformes; family Rhincodontidae; genus Rhincodon; species Rhincodon typus. The sequence goes on from NC_063349.1 coordinate 43,233,060, forward strand.
CTGTAAAGAAAAATTGCACATTCCCAGGGTAATTCCAGAGCAATCCTGGAGTTCAGGATTTCAGGGATTAGTGCAGAATCTGGATCAGCCAAATCCTTGCTCCATTCACACATCTTCCAGAAATGGGAAAGCTCAAGTGCAGGATGAAAGGTCCCATCTTCAACCTCCCAACACTGACTCTGTCACATCCAGGAGAGATGTCCTACAGGAAAGGTTTTTACACAATACAATGCAATACAGTACAGCACAAGAACAGGCCCTTCAGCCCATCAAGCCCACACCGATTTCTAGCCCTTATTAAGACCGGCTATTTATGGCCCATGCACGGTATCGATCCCTCTGTTCGCCTCATGTTCATGTATCTATTAAAATATGCCTTAAATGTTGCTAATGTGTCTGTGTCACTGGCAGTGCATTTCAGGCAGCCACCACCCTCTTTGTGAAAAATTTTCCCTGCACTTCCCTCCCCCTAAACTTTCCTCCTCTCACCTTGATCCTATGCTCTCTTGTAGTTGACCTTTCCACCCTGGGAAAAAGCTTTTGATTCTTCACCCTTTTTATGCCTCTTAAAATCTTGTAGACCTCTACCTGGTTGCCCCTCAGTCTCCATTTTCGCAGTGAAAACAATCGGAACTTAAATAACCACTCCTCATAACTAAAACCCCCCAGACAAGGCAACATCCTGGTAAACCTTCTCTGCACCCTCTCCAAAGTATCCACAACCTTCTAGTAGTGTGACAAACAGAACTGCAAGGAATATTCCAAATGTGGCCTAACTAAAGTTTTGTACAGCTGTGACATAACTTGCCAACATTTATATTTGATGCCCCAGCTGATGAAGGTAAGTGTGCTGTATGCCTTCTTGACCAACTTATCCACCTGTATTCCCACTTTCAGGAATCTGTGGACTTGTACACACAGATCCCTCTGTATGTCAATGCTCCTAATGTTTCTGTGATTTATTGTGTTATTTATTTCTGAATTTGATTTTCCAAAATGCATCACCTCGCATTTGTCCAGATTAAACTTCATCTGCCATTCCTCTGCCCAAATCTGCAATTTATCTGTACCCTGCTTATGCCCACTGTCTGCAGCTGTGCTAATTTTGGCATCATCTGCAAATTTACTAATCAGACCACCTACACCTTCCCTCAGATCATCTATCTATGTTACAAACAACAAAGGTCCCAGCACTCAGCCCTGTGGAACTGCACTAGTTACTGATCTCCATTCCAAAATGCATCTTCTACTGCTACGCTTTGACCAAGCCAGTTTTGTATCCATCTGGCCAGCTTTCCCTGGATCCCATGAGACTCTACTTTCTATACTAGCTTGCCATGATGTACCTTATCAAATGTCTTACTAAAATCCATATAGACAACATCTACTGCCTTTCCCTCATCAATCACTCTTGTTACCTCCTCAAAAAGCTCAATCAAGTTGGTAAGGCATGATCTTCTCTGCACAAACCCATGCTGCCTACCATTAGCAAGTCCATTGGCTTCCAAATATGAATAAACACTGTCTCTCAGTATCTTCTCCAACAGCATTCCCACCAGTGACATCAGGCTCACTGGGCCTGTATTTATCTGGATTTTCTCCATTTCGCTTCTTAAACAACATTGGCTGTTCTCTAGTCCTCTGGAGCCTCGTCTGAGGTCAAAGAAGATGCAAAGATAGTTGTTAAGGCCCCCAGCTATTTCCTCCCTTGCCTCCCACGGTATCCCATTGACTGTGGGGACCTGTCTACCTTAATGTATTTCAAGACACCCAACACATCCTCCTTTGTTATGCTGACCTGCCTGAGGTTGTTCCTGTATCATATTTTACAGGAGTGCTAATGAAATTAAAAAGAACAGATTAGTGTTTGCCTCAAAGGAGCAATACATTCAACTTGAATCCTGTAATGTTGGACTCCTGAATTCCTGAAGGGGACAGGGTGAGTCTGTAAATGGAACGTAAGCGATAGGTAACGTAAAGATCTTGCTCTTGAAATAGACTTTCACTGTGATCAAGGAGGAAATTGGACAGTGACAACTGGAGGCTGCACATGCACGGAAGTGAGGAAGTTGCTGTCAGGGATTATCTGCTTCACCATAGGCTTTTCTCCAGTGGTATTTTACTGAGACACTTGGCATTGATACACAATGAGGGTGTGAAATTATGGCACTTATAATCTCAGGGTGGTTCCAGCATAGAAAGAGGCCATTCAGCATGCTGTGGTTCTGTGCAGGAGCAAGCTATCGAGTGCCATTCTCCCACCTTCATCCTGTAACCCTGCATCTTCTCCCTAATTCAGATAATCCAATTCCCTCCCCAGTACTTTAATTGAACAACAGGTGGCACATTCCTGATGTTAACTACATTAAAAGACATTTATAATTTTAATTGACCTGCTCAAGTATGTTGTGATACACCTCTAGGAACAGGCAGGATTTGAACGCAGACTGCCTATCCCAGAGGGAGGGACACTAGCACTTTATCACAAAATCACCCCTGAAAGTGTTGATCCACATGTCCCTTTTGTTTCCTTCATCTGTGACATGAAAGCTGCACTTCTCATTCTCAAACATTCCACTATCACAGTTTGTCCTAAACTACTCTGTCAAGATCCTTCATGATTTCAAACACTTTGATCAAATCTCCCCATAGTCTTCGCTTCTCCCAGAAATACAGTTGCCAACCTCTTCAATCTATCTTCAGAACTGAAGCTCCTCACATCCCTGGAACTGATCTGGGGAGTATTTTTTCCTACTCCCTGGACTGGCCCATGTAACACAACAGGAAAGTACAAGATATTTTTAAGTCAACCTGTTCAGAGGTGTTAGTAAATTCCTCTGGAGCAGGTGGGACTTGAACCCCGGTCTCCTGGCTCAGAGGTAGGATCATTACCTTTGCGTGACAAGGGCCTCTAAACTAGAAAGTGCAATCAAGCGCAAGTAATTTTTTTAACATTGATGATGTCTTAGTTAGTGCCAAACAATCTCCCTGCCTCTGAAAATTTACTTTACGATGTGGAATCTCAGTCTTTACATTTGATTCATTGTTGGAAGTTTTGAAAAGAAATTAATATTGTTTTTAATTTTTATTTCTATCCCTTTTTTCTCTCTCTTTACCCAGTTTTCCTTCCTTCTCTTTATTTCACTTTCTGTAATCAACTTGATATTGAATTTAATATTTGTCAGAAACTCCCAGGTTTCTGCGGACAGGGCTTTTGGTTTTGAACTGGGTGTGGGTCAAAAAGTGGACAGCATGTGAAAATAGTGTTTCAGAGTGTGCTGGTTTATTGTTACTGTTCCACTCCAGTCTTTTTAGTGAAGATGGGATTGGCACTGACAGGGTAATTGTTCTCTATGCATCAGGTAGCTGATTCAGCTCACCAACAGCTTTGTTAAGTTGAATGAATCATAGAATCCCTACAGCGTGGAAACAGGCACTTTGGCCCAACAAGTCCACACCAACCCTTGGATCATCCCACCCAGACCCATCCCCCTATAACCCACACACCCCTGAACATTACAGGCAATTTAGCATGGCCAATCCACCTAGCCTGCACATCTTTGGACTGTGGGAGGAAAACGGAGCACCCAGAGGAAGCCCAAGCTAGACACGGGGAGAACGTACAAACTCTGCACAGACAGTCGCCCAAGGCTGGAATCAAACCTGGATCCCTGGTGCTGTGAGGCTGCAGTGCTAACCACTAAGCCATCATGCTGCCCCAATGATTGGAAGTCGGCTGGAAACTTCCAATTGGAATCCAGTTTTCCATAGATGGTAGGGCATGTTTAATAGCCACTACTCCATACAGTGTTAAAGGGATCTCCCTGGTGTGGGTTTGACTCCAACATGATACCTGTTTGAGCAATACTCATGTTATTTCCCATAATCTGGGAATTAGATGTGGGTAACGTAGTATTGAAAGATCCACCAGATGTTAATTACAGCTCGATGATATGAACAATGATATTCGCAGGAACTTCAGTGCTTGCCATGTGTGCCATGATTCAAGTGACCCGAGTTAGGATGGGATTCGAGACCCTTATACCATCAGGTCACATGATACATTGATGATATCACACATATGACTCTTCAAGTTAGATGTACTAACTGTGAGACATAACACAATACTCTACGCTTCTTCTTGAATGCAGGAATAACCACATGCCACCTTTTACAGTGGTGCAAGGACCAAATGAGAGTTTTGAAGATGCTGATCACAAACTACCTCCACGCTGAAGCTCCCTCTCTGTTACTTACCTTCATCACAGTCTGTTACTCCCCTCAAACTGGAAGGTCTCAGTTCAGCTGTCCAGCTTCAAGAGCAGATGAGTGAAGATCCCAATGTGTGACCGATAACCCTGTGGGAATATTCAGACACAGAAACAGTGCTGACTCCTGTTTCTCACCACTAACAGGATGAAAACCAACTGTGTGTGTCTTAGGAAGGATTCTGCAGTCTGAGTGAATAAGGAGACCTTATTGCTCAATCCACGTAGGTCCTGGATACCCCTGGTGAATTAGAATTAGGTTTATTGTCACACGTGCTCAAGTACAGTGAAAACTGTACAAAATTGACATTTCTGACACCATCTTAGATGCAAAGATACCTAGGCACAATATTTAAAAATGAAGAAACAAAGTTAAAAGATCAGCATTATAGTCCTTATAAATCCAAGTACAAAGATGTACATGTTCAAGACAAAGATCAATATATTTCTAGAGGTATGATGGATGACAACTGCTCTGCCCAGGACCATAGGAAACCACATTAAGTTGTGTGCACAGTCCAGACCATCACGGAAGCCAACCTCCCATCCATGGACTCTATTTACACTTCTCATTGCCAAGGGAAGGCTGCCAAAATCATCAAAGACTCTCTCCCACCCTGGTAGTGCTCTTTTCCAACCTCTTCCTTCAGGCTGAAGATACAGAAGCTTGAACACATGCAACAACAAGTTCAAGAACAGCTTCCTCCCTGCTGTTATTAGACTGCTGAATGGAGACTCTAACTTCAAATAATGTTGACCTTGCTAATGCTGATCTTCCTTTGTGCACTTCCTGTGCAGCTATAACCTTGTATGCCTCATACTGTCTGAGCACCCTATGATCTCTATGTCCTTGTTTGCTATGATCTGCCTGTATTGCTTGCAAAACAAAAATTTTCACTGCACTTAGGTACATGTGACTGCAATAAATCAAATCAAATCAAATCATGATGTTCTGAATTATCTGCTATACTGTAGCCAGAAAAAAACTTGCTTTTTGTGAGATTAGATAGCTTATGAGATGTGTTTTTTTTTAGCAACAATCAAAGGTTCTACCACTGCTTGCATTTTTATTCATGAGGAATTACAATAATGACAATAAACTATCAGACTTTTGTATGGACCTCTCATATGTTAAATGATAAATGAGGATGTTTTTGAATCCCAATGTTTCATCGTGAAGGCCCAGACTGATTCCATGAAGAATTATAAACTTAATGATGAGTAACTTAACATTCCTTCAATGCTGAATCCAAAAACCGAGAAGTTAATTTTTTATTGGTCAAAGGTGATTTCGCTGGAAATTACGGAATTCAGAAAATGGAAGCGAAACATGAATTTGTCACCTCTCTAATTTAATAACATGCATTAACGAAGGAGATTAAATTTAAAAAGGTTAATTGTTTGCAAATATTTATTCATCAAGGACTGCCAATTTTTTTGAAACATGAAGAAAGTTCAGCAAAGGTCTTAAATGCTGTGTCTCCTAATTTGTCTCCAAAACACACAGAAAATCAGGAAATCTCTTTGCATCTTAATGATCAAACAATTAGAGGAAGTTGTAGGCTAATTAAATGCCACAGTGCCACTGTGCATGACCGTGGAATGTAAATGAATGTAATTAAGACACGTAATTAAAGCTGGGTTTTAATTTTATGAATAGACGAGTAGAGGAAACTAACTATCTATGCAAATGTATGCAAAGTCTTTGATGCTTTAACTTTCGCCCATCCTCCAATCTAAGTTAGTGAGTTATAAACAGTTTTGTTGAAACCTGATGTTCATTTTGGTAGATTGTACTTGTTAATTGTTGTTTGTGAACTTTTCCAAGGTAATAAAGACATTTCCAGACATTGGAGTAAAACTGATGGTACTGTAAGGAAGGTAGTGGCACTATGATAATCCTAATAATTCATAGACTGAAACTAATGTGCTTGGAACATCGGTTCAATTCCTACCGTACCTTTAATTAAGGAATCAATCTGAAATTGAGAACTTTTCTCAATAGTGATGGCATGAGACAACTAGTGATTATTGTAAACTTTCATCTGGTTCATTAATGTCCTTTTGCAAAGGAAGTTTGCCATCCTGACACAGTCTGGCCTGCTCTAGAGGTGTAGTAATTTTCATAACTCTGAAGGGCCCTGCAACCTACTCAGTTGTACCAACCCATTACCTCATGGATTGCAGCAGTTCAAGAAGGCAGCTGCGCACCACCTTCACAAGGGCAATTAAGGACCGACAATGAGAGGCTGGCTCAACCGGTGAAGCCTACGTCCTATGAGTGAATTTAAAAAAAAACTACAGTCCAATTTGTAAAGATTCAAGATAAAGCAGTCAAGCTTTGGATTAAACAGTTAAAAAGTTAATTTATTATAAATTATTACTCAAAGATACTAAGGAATGAAGCAATAAGGCTATTCACAAGAAACTGCAGATACCAAGATTAAAACCAGTACAGATAAGACAAAAAGATATTTGTAATGTAAGTTAGGTGGTTTGAACCAGCAAGGAACCGTCTCTCTCTCACAATCTATGCTGTTCTTCTGGACTCCTTCTTTAAGAAAAGACCAAGCATCCAATTACCAACACCATCACAGCCCCTGGTCCTGGCTTCAAGTGATTGCCTTGGTTTACTTTCTCTTTGCTTTGGCAACAAAGAACATAAATAATGGGTCCCAGCAGAACATCACAACCACGTATTTGGGGCTTCTTTATTATAAGACTGTAAGACCAGGAGATGTAGGTTCAGAAGTCGGCCATTTGGCACAACAAGTCTGTTTCACCATTCAATGAGATCGTGACTGATCTGATAATCTCCAGCTCCACTTTCCTGTCCCCATAAAACCCTCAGAAAGGTGGAAACGCACAGTAAACAGTACAGAAATACAATATTACAAACAAACACGTTTAAAAAGCTTAAAATCTGTAAGGCAAGAAAAGAACAACAAGTGATACAATTTAACAATCATACAGTAATAGAGTTTAAAAAATATTGACAAATGAAGAGAATGCTGCACAGAGTCTCTCAGGCTTCACTTCAATTTAAAACAGCATTCATGAATACAAAGGTACAAACGTAAAGAAGTGTAAAATTGAAGCAGTATTGAAATGATACAGATTTCAAATATCTTTTCAGTAATAAGATTAAACAGCGCATTGACAAAAAGGAAAAAGACATATTTCTTAATGGATTCAAGACCAGCGATGAACCACACAGAAAAACAAAATTGGACTTCATGGAGGAAGAAGGTCTAAAGATTCAGCATTGCTTCAAAACCCAACACTAGTTGCAGAAGAAGCACATAGTTGCAAAGTTGCAGAAAAGGAAGATGTTATGCATAAAATCTTAATATCATGCAGCTATCTCTAGAAAAGATAACTGATGCAATTATAGGGAAAATTGGTGATTCCCAAAAATCTAGTTTTCAAAACACTTAACGGTCATCCCTTTAAGTTGAAGCTTGTTACATGTTCTGAGATCACTTTCCTTTTAGTCCAGTTGCCAACAATGAAGAAGCAGAATCGATAGCCTAAGATGAGACTACGTGGTGTAGGTGGAATAACTGTGAAGAGCGTAGGAATGTTACAAGGTTCACGACAATGCAGCACATGTCAGAGAGATGAAAATGTGTACATTGTTCTCAATCAACCAACTTCACCTTACAGTCTCCGCACATTGCTACGGCAATGTCCTTACGAGACTGGAAGAAGTTTGATTACAGAGCAACTAGCCAAGAGGAGCCGATCATGTAGCGGCATTGTCACTGGGTTACCAGTGTAGAATTCCAGGTTAGCATTTAGTGGATATAGGTTCCAACCCAATGGTGGCAGATGGTGAAATTTTGATTCATTAATAATCTGGAATTAAAACGGTCTAATGGTAACCAGGCAACCACTATGCATTTGACATAAAAAACCCCATGTGATTCATAACTGTTCATTAGTGAACATTTTTCAACCATCATTGTGTGGTCTGCCCTAAATGTTTAAAAAGCCACACATTATTCATTTTTTGGAACAATTTACTGAAATGAACTGTTCAAATTGTAAACCGGCAAAGTTTTGCAACTCAAGAAACAAGTTTTGCATTATGTTGCATTGAGTGATATATGTTGCTTTCCAGAAGTAGAAAGAGGGAGAATTCGAGACTGAATGGCACCAAGAATCTTTTGAATTAAGGAAATTCTACCTGGCAATAGACAACAGTTGAGCTGATAGTGTCAAAGCACAGTAAGTCTCAAGAGCAGCAAAGATTGAAAACATTCAGAGCAAAACATTGTCAACCAATTGTAGAATGCCCTACAGTGTAGAAGTAGACCATTCAGCCTATTGAGTCCACACCAATCCCTCTGATGATCATCCCACTCAGACCCAGTTTCCCTATCCTAACCCTGCGTTCCCCATGGCTAATCCACCCTAACCTGCACATCCCTGGACACTACAGGCAATTTCCCATATCCAATCCACCCTAACCTGCACATCTTTGGCTTGTGGGAGGAAACTGGATCACCCAGAGGAAATCCACTCAGACACAGTGAGAACGTGCAAACTTCACACAGATGGTCACCCAAGGCTGGAATCAAACCCAGGTTCCCTGGCGCTGTGAGGCAGCAATGCTATTCACTGAGCCACCATGCCGCCCAAAGGTAAACCAGTGGAAGATTTAATTGGACTTCCTAAATTCATGATGGATCATGAAGAAAAAATAATCTGCTGAGCTGATCTACTTACACGTTGCCAGGTATACCACTCAGTTAACAGTGTGGTGGTCAGAAATCTCAAAAATGATTAAATATCGCATATCTCATAATAAAATCTACAATTATACAAGATTGTCAAGTCTGGAAAACACTTCTGTCATCATTCAAGGCAGATCAGGAGCTAAAACTCAGCCAAACTTGAGGAAGAAGTGAATATTGAGAAGTAGAATGAGCAACCCAACCCACTTGAGCTCATTTAGGAATACTTCACTGATCATCTTCAGGTCACAGAAAAATCAATGCTAGTGACAGAGATAGTGTTGAATGAGCATAAATTTTCGCTAACATGACTGAGTGTCTGGAAAGGTTTACTTTACTCAGCAAATATACCAAAGGGGTGACTGCAGAAATCTAGCCTGATCAATAGGTCGAATGAGAGAAGCTGCATATAATGCCATGGGCCCAAGCCAATGCCCAGAAATCTAAGACATGGTCAAGAAGAAAAACTACCTGGTCCAAGCATCCAGGATGTTGCAAAAAGAGAGACTACCTCTTCCAATTAGAAAGCGATTTCTTCTTCCAGAAATCTAGGATATTGCAAGAAAAACAAAACCCTTATTCCAACAGAGCAGCTGTCTTTCAAGAAGGGGTTTGAGGCACCTCCAGATAAGGCAATGGACCAATAACAGTATCCATAAAGAAGAAATTTGTCTGCAAACAATACCTTAGAACTAACAGATCCTCCAGTAGAAATGGCCCACAGCTCAGAACCAGGGTCTAGAGTCCTCATGTAATAGTCTTACCCTTCAAGCCCAAAGAGGTTATGCCCTAGAAACAGTATGAAACATCCAGACTGTCTGCACTTGTGAAGTCAGAGACTTGGGGAGCAGATGTGATAGTAATAAATATAATGCAGGCATATTCATTATTTCATACTGTGTTGACAGTGGGGGAATAACCTTGCAGGGAGATGTGCAATTAAATGATTCTGGAGGTTTTAATGTTCATGTTACATGGGTTCCAACCGTTCTAATGCTGCCACACACAATCTGTGGATGGAGACAAGGAATTCTAGTCTAGCTTTCAGAAGGAGTAGATGAATCCGAACCACACCTAAGGTCAATGTAATCTTAAAAAATAAACCTTCTTGTTATCTGGGAACAATGACTCTGGTAGATACTCCACAGTAGGGTGATCCTCTTCCACTAAATTACCAGATAGCAAAAAAATCAGCACATAAGCCACACTGGATCAGCTGGATGAGTTCCACCTTCTACAGTGAGTGCTTGACAACACAGACCTTCGCAAGTCATAAAATATCCTACCATACATAGGGGTGGTCGACACACAGTCGTACACTTTGGTCTGGTTTGGATTTGTGTATCAGCAGTCCATACAAACATTACAGAAATTCCGCCAGCAAATCCTCCACTGCATTCTCCAGGTTCAATGAGAAGACTGTTGAACAAATGCTGGTGTCCTACTTGAAGCCAACTCCACAAACGTTCAGGCAAAATTGTGATAAACACAACCTTCAACATAGTGGTACCGTGTCTTGGATAGCCGATAACTCTCGTCTCCCAACAAGGGGCTGTTCTCTCTCCATCTTCAAAGGGCCAGCTTTTCAGAGGAGGACAAAGAAAAAATGCTTCAGTCTCACTCTGAATCTGCCCTTGAAGTGCAGCAGGATTGACATTAGAGGCTGGGAGGAGCTTGCTACCAGGTGTCCAGAAGGGCAACAACTTGGCCACGAAGCTGCATTGTGCCTTGAGTCACAATGTCTTAATAATGAAACAGAGCAGAGGCACAGAAAGGAAGAATAGAGTACACATCCCTGCACTCGGAACTCTATGAGCCTCACAGACACTGGCCCCATCATTCCAGGGGCCTGTGGGTCGAGAATTGGCCTGTTAAGTCACAATGGCAGAAGGTCATGCCCCAGCGTTAGTGTTGCTCAAGTTAAAAAAAAATTGTTAAGCTAACTTGGCAAATGATGAGCATGGGTGCAAAAATATTCTTTGTGAGCCTATCAATCCGGTGAGTTATTTTTTGACACTCTGTGGTAGTGTGAGTGCTGACAACCAGAATATTGCCCATTTGTTGTACCTTGAAAAGCAGCAACAAGCACTTCCATACCTAGCTAGAGTGGGACTTAATTGCAGCTGATCATCTCTCTACAACGTGATAGTTCAACCTCTCCACACGAGCCGTAAGCTGGTGGAGAATTACTGGCAATTTTGTACAGTGGACTCACACCCACAAGAGCCTGGATTGAATCTGCTGAAAGACACTTCACTTCATCTTATAATCAGTGGTGAGAAAGAGAGAAACAGTGAAAGAGAAAGAGCTTTCATCCTCTCAGTCAGAGCTGGCTTCAAACCTTAGCTCCAAGTGTTTAAAGTAAAACATTCACTCCAGCACAATCTTCCTTTAGTGCACACCTGAAAGAATTCATTCTATACTCCTGTTATCCTTTTTTCTTCCCGTCGCCATCTAAAAATCAATCAATCAGTTTCATTCTGTGTCTCATGAGAATTCAGCACAGAATATACAAATCAGTTTGATCAGGTAGGTTAAAAGAAAATCATGTGATTTCATTGTGGCAAGGGTTGACTGAATGCGCACATATCTGTTCTGGTATTCAGACGAAGCTCATCGATATGGAATATCAGCTTGGGTTTCAGCTAAGCCATGGCAGTGCCACCAAGGGGTGTGCACGGTGAGTGGGGAAGGGCGACAATAAGGGCAGGTGGTGATGTTGCCATGGGAACAACAATCACTGCCACCCAAAAAGGTCCCACAAAAGAGATGCCCACCCTCCCCACACTCGAGGCCCCTCCCCTCCCCTACCAACCCTAGAGCAGCCTGACAGATACAGGTACCACAGCAGTCAGTTAAATGCCAGGGGAAGCAGGAAGTGAACATTGAGTGGCAACATTGGGTTACAGGAAGATGGCCAGGTGGGCAGTCTTTGTGTGTGTGTGTGTGTGTGTGTGTGTGTGTGTGTGTGTGTGTGTGTGTGTGTGTCTCTGTATGTCTGTGTGTGTCTGTGTGTCACTCTGTGTGTGTGTGCGTGTGTGTGTGTGTGTCTCTGTGTGTCTGTGTGTCACTGTGTGTGTGTACGTGTGTGTGTGTCTGTCACTGTGTGTGTGTGTGT
>NC_063349.1:43275184-43315986 GCF_021869965.1 Rhincodon typus
ACCTTGTTATCACAGATTCTCCAGCATCTGCAGTTCCTACGATCTCTTCATCTTAAAGGTCCCTATAGTTAATGAGGGTTTTCTTCCCCCATTTTATTGTGTGTTTTGATATTAAATGATGTAGCAGAGCAGGATTTCCATCCTTCCCCAAACTCCCACAAAGGTCATATGTCCCAATGCCTTTCTGCCCAGTGATCAAGGAAGTGTCACTGTCATATTACAGAGGGACAACAGGGAAGGAGGTCATTCAGACAAGGCTGATGGGAGACCTGATTGAGGTATTTAAAGTTCTGAGCGATATAAATAAGGTAGATAGGGAGAACAATTTCCTCTTTCTAGAGAAGTCAGTAGCCAGGGCACATTGTGCTAAGGTAAGGAGCAACAGATTTAAAGAGGATTTAAGGAAAACATTTTTACATCCAGAGGGCAGAAGTTATCTGAATCTTCCTGAATAAAAGAGTGTTAGGGGTGGGATCCATCACAACGTTTAAGAAGTATTTAGATGAACACTTGTAATGTCATAGCATACAAGGCAACAGACCAAATGCTGGAAAAGGGGATTAGTTTATATAGACGCTTACTGACCACCATGGACATGATGGGCCAAAGATAATGAACAAAAGAGAAGAGCTGAGATGATAGTTTTTTTTACTCAATAAGTTGTTGTGATCTTTTTCCGCGCTGTAAAAACTCTATGACAATGTTTCTAGCCCATCGTGCATTCACTGGCTGTCTGAAATAGAAATACAATTAGCCCCACTCTCCTTACTCTTTCCATAGACCTGCAACTTTACTTTTCTGAGGATTTTGCCAAACTCTTTTGAAAGTGACTTTTTGATCTGCTTCCCTGGTCCTTTGGGGCAGTGTATTCCAGATCACAACAACTCACTGAGTAAAAGGCAAGCATCTCATTTCTGCTCCTTAGATCTTCAATCTTCAATCTGTGTCCCCTTTGGCTACTGACAGCTATTTACTTGTCATGACTTGAGACAACACTTCTTTAAATCTCCTGTTAAAAATTCTCTTAGCCATCTTTGTTCCGAGGAAGACAACCCTAGCTTTTCAGCTGTTCTGCAAAACTGAAATCTTATCCCTAGATGCTATTCCCATAAATTTCCTTGTGATCCTCTCCGAGACCATAATATTTTTCAGTGCAGAGAATGGGTCATGATATCCAGCTGGCCCAAACCAGAATTTCAAGAAGAAATTTAATTTTAATTAACCTATCATAATCACTGACAACAAAACAACCGCTCAAGATTTGCCCATTTTCAGCTAATAATTTGTTTATTCTTTACCATTGAGGCCAGTGTTTGTTGTCCATCCCTGGTTGTTCCTGAACTACATGGATCACTAGACCATTTTAGAGGGCAGTTAGAAGTCAAACTCATTGCTGTGGATCTGGAGTCATATATCAGCCAGCTTGGGTAAGTTTTTTAGGATGTGGACGAGATCAGTTAGGCCAGCATTTATTGCCCGACCCTTGTTGCCTTGAGAAGTGGGTAATGAGCTGCCTTTTTGAACTGCTACAGTCCATCTGATGCGGGTACGGTGACAAATTCCTTAGTGAAAGAGTTCCAGGATTCTGACCCAGAGACAGTGAAAGAACAGTGACGCATCTCCAAGTCGGGATGGTCAGTGACTTGGAGGGGAACTTGCAGGAGGTGGTGCTCCCATGTATCTGCTGCCCTTGTCCTTCTGTGTGGTAGTGGATATGGGTTTGAAAGTGCTCTCTAAGGAGCCTGGAGCCTCAGGAGTATTGCAGACTTTCTTTTGGAAAGGACATTAGTAATCTAGATGGGTTCCTACACCTCTCGATGATAGTGGTCACCATCTAGATTTGAATTCCAGATTTTATTAACTGAATTTGGATTCCACTAACTACTATGCTTGGATTTAAACCGCATGTCCCCAGAGCATTAGTTAGCATCTGGATTATTGGCCCAATGACATTACCATCACATCTCCATCTCCCTCACGATTATTGAATTGAATTCAAAATCTGACGTGGGAAGTTGTGAAGATGAGTTCAACAAAGTTAGAAACTCATGAGTTGGCACAGGTGACAAATGGCAATGAAATTGTCACAGAAATTCTGCTGCTTTATCAATGTCATTCAGTTCCTTTCCCCAAACGTTCATTCACACCTCCCACTCCCCCATTCATTCAGTCTGGGATACTTCTGATTCACTTCCACACCACATGATTGATAATATTTTTTGCTGTCTTAATAGCTGCGGAAGGGCAGTAATAGCCACTGGGTTCAGTGGTGGCTCTCTGAACTCTAAGTCCGAAGATTATAGGTGAAAATCCCTCTCCAAAGAATTGAAAACAGAATTTAACATTGCAGTATTGATGAGTTGTTCCAAATTCACCAAAGAACTTCAGACAGCTCTTTCCAAACCCATAACCACTTCCAACTCAAAAGACAAGGGCAGCAGATACATGGGAACACCATCACCTGCAAGTTCTCCTCCAAGCCACTCACCATCCTGACTTGGAAATATATCGCCATTCCTTCGCTGTCGCTGGGTTAAAATCCTGGAACTCCTGGAACTCACAGCAGGCAGACTGCAGCAGTTCAAGAAGGTAGTTCACTACCATCTTCTTGAGGGCAACTAAGGATGGGCAATAAATGCTGGCCTAGCCAGCAATGCCCACATCCCATGAATGAACAAAATAAGGTATTGATGAGATATTGTACTGTCAACAGTCCCAATTGTTGAATCAGATTGTTACCAATTTTACTGATGACACAAAAGACAGCTAGGAAACTAAGGTGTGAAGAGGACACAAGGGGTTACAAAAAGATATTGGCAGTTAAGCCAATGGGTAAGGATATGTTAAATGGAGTACAATCTGGGAAACTGTAAAATTGCGCATTTTTGAAGGTGGAATAAAAACGAAGCAATGGTGAGAGATTGCAGATCTCTGAGATGCAGAGGAATATAGGTGTCCTAGTGCTTGCATTGATGATTAGTACATTGGTACAGCAAATAATTAGAAAAGCTAATAAAATGCTATCATTTATCACAAAGGGAATTGAATGCATAAGTAGGGAAGTTATGCTTCAGTTATTTGGGGCACTAGTGAGATTCTTTCTGAGTGATATGCATAATATTGGGAACCTTATTTAAGAAAAGATGCAAATGTGTCAGAGGCAGGTCAGAGAAGGTTTCCTAAATTAATACCCAGAATGGGCAGGTTGCCTTACGAGGAAACATTGAACAGTTTAGGCTTGTAATCACTAGAGTTAACATGAATAAGAAGCGACTTGATTGAGACATATAAGATCCTAAGGAGTCTTGACAAGGCAGATGTGGAGAGGATGTTTCCTCCTCTGAGAGAATCTAGAACTAGAGGTTACTAGAAATTAGACAAAATCCATTGGAACTCTTTATGTGAAAACAAGGTGGAAGAAGAGTCTTTGAAGATTTTGACAGCAGAGATAGATATGTTATTCTTAAGCAAGAAGGTGAAAGGTCATTGGGGTTGGCAGGAAGGTAGATTTGATTTTACAATCAGATCAGTCATAATTCTGTTGAATGGTGCAGCAGGCCTGAGGAGGTAAATGGTTTGTTCCTGAGTTGTTTGTTTGCATGTTTGGTAATATATAGGTGTTAAACTGAAACCTATTTTGCCTTCTCAGTTTGATGTTAATGATTCCATGCAATATTTAGATGAAGAGCTGGGCAACGTCGCTGAGAAACAAGACAATTTGGTGATTGTTAGGGACCTTACCGTGTGAATTTTGGCTGCCTCATTTCCTACATTATGACATTGATTCCCAGTTAAAGAATTAGTTGTGAAGTCCCTTAGAACACTACTGTATAGAACATAGAATATAGAACATAGAACATAGAACAGTACATCACAGTACAGGCCCTTCGGCCCACAATGTTGTGCCAAACTTTTACCGTAATCCTAAGGTCTATCTAACCTCCACCCCTACCTTATACTATCATCCATATGCCTATCTAATTGCCGCTTAAATGCCCCTAATGAGGCCAACTCCACTACCCTCTCCGGCAATGCATTCCACGCCCTGACCACTCTCTGAGTAAAGAACCTATGTCTCATGTCTCCCCTATAAGTATGGGGATCGAACCCATGACCTTGGTGTTATCAACACCATACCGTGTATACTGTGTAGGTTCTTCGCCTGTCAATCTCCTACCACAAAGTACAACTGAACAGACAGATTTCCTGAATTATTTGCAATTCTCTGTCAACACCTCATCAAAGTTACAGAGCAGCGGTTTCATGTGGGATGGTTTAAGAATGAAGAGCTACAATTTCACCAGAAGAAACGCATTCTGAAAATAGCTTCAAAGACAACTTTTATATGGCCTGCATAGGTGTGGCTGAGCTCCCTTCACACAAAGCAACCAATAATTTGGCTGAAATTGCTTTTTCCACTTAGCAAGTACCAAGGGAGGGGGTGGTAGTGAAGGAGTTGGAAATGTCAGATTGACACAGTAGCTCCCCAAAAGATGCTTGAATACAACAGATTAGGTGTAACCTGTTCCAGTTACAATTTTCAGATCTTTGCCATGCTCTGTATGCAGTGGAGCTGGTTATCAGGAGCGAATAGGTCACAAATTCAGAATAGTTTGAATGGGGGCTGTAGGATTTAACTCTTCATATTCCTTAAATAGCTGGCATTTTATTGGTTTTCTGAAATGTAGCATTTGAGAAATTATTCATGCTGATTGGGATTGGCATGCTTCACTATATCTGAGCAGTGATTATTCTGACATTGCTTGTGTAGTGATTGGAATGAAGTCAACCAGGTGGGCCTCATATAATATGAGTTCCCTGATTTGGGCTGTTAATCTGGTCCAATCAGGGAGTCCTGGCTGATAGAAATAAACAGGAGTGTCAGGGGTCCTGGTCAGTCTCGGAGCCAGCTCTGAGCTAGCTGGGTCAGTGTAAATAAAGGGTGAGTTGGTGACAGGATACCAGACTTTGTGGAGTTATTTCAGCTTGCATTTAAATTTCATGATCTGAGGACGTCTCAAAGTGGTTTATGACCCTTGGAGTCATTTTACAAATGTTCTAAGGTAGGAAATACAGCAGGTAGTGTGCGCACAGTGAGCTCCCACAAACTGCAATGTGATAATGACCTGCTGCTGACGACCTGTTTCAGTGACCCTAGTTGAGGGGAAATAGTGATTCAGACACCAGGAGAACCCTTGGGACCCAACCGTGCTTGTAGAGGGCAGGTGGGACTTTGGTTAACGCCAGGAACCTGGCCCACCTAGGAGCGTTGTTCCTCAGTGCTGCACAGGAGCACACGCTGTGCAGTTAGAGGGAGACCCCAGCTTCTCACTGTCTGATTCAGAGGTGGCAGTGTGAACCACTGAGCCACAGCTTGCAGCCAAATGTAAATGTCTTTGTAAATGTGCTGGATCTTTCAGCTTGGTCTAGGCCGAGCTGACTGCTACCAATCTTCGTGGCGGGGAGCAAGAAGCTCATTACTGAGGCTGAACCTCTGGGCCTCTGTAGCAACTCAAGCCAGTGCTTCCATTATGATATAACAATATGACTATACCTGCATGGTATGTGATGCTGGCTGACTGGATTCTAGAAAGGCTGGTGGCACATCTTAGCATTGATGCTGAGAAATCAATGTTTCTCACTTCCTTGAGTCTTGGCCTGGAAGGGTAAGATAAAAGCTTTAGGTCTAAATCTGTAGAGTTAGTTTCAGTGCATAAAGCAGGGAGATTGTCCTTTCTCCGAGAGGAATGAGAGGCAACCTTATTGAGCTATATAAGGTTCCTAAGGGGCTTGACAGCGTTGATGCAGAGATTGTTTTTCCTTTTGGGAAACTATAGGACCAGAATAAGGGGTTACCCATTTAAGACAGAAATGAGCAGGAATTTCTTCTCTCAGAGGGTCATGAATCTTTGGAATTCATTACTGCAGAGGGCTGTAGAAGTTGGGTCGCACAGTACATTCAAGGCTGACATAGATAAATTTTTACTCAAAGAGGGTACAAGTGGCCTATGTCTGCTCCTACATCTTTTGGTGATGCTGTCTAAATTTCTTGATTCAAAGTGTTGCGAATCTTTAGAATTCTGTATCGTGGAGATTTGTGGATCCTCTATTGTTGAGTATATGTAAAGTTGAAATTGACATTGAGACATTCATGTGAACTAGAATAACGTAAATGACACGGGCTCAATCCACTTTCCAGATGGAGGCCAGTCTCCTCACCTTGCCCCACCCTTGGAAAGTGAGGCCCTCAACTACATATTTCCAATTCTCTCTTTGAAATGGAGAGAAATGCCTATATTCCATTGTGGACTTTGGCTAATAACACAATTATCTGATCACTCAGGGAACTAAGGGATGTGGGGAGCAAGTCAAAAATGGAGTGATGCAGAAAATCAGCCACAAAGCAGGTTCAAGGGGTCATATGGATTACAATGCTCTGATTTCTTATATTCTTGTGGGATGTATAGACACAGAAGTCTGGACAAGGAGATAAAAATGACCAACATAAGTTTTTATTCCTTTATAAATTTTAAGTAAAACAATCAGAAACCTTTTGACCTATTAGTGTCCTCATACCCAAAAGACCCAATTTAACTTTAGGAATCTCCTCAAAGACAAGAAAATGAGCATAATTAGCAGAAGTGCCTAATAATGATCGAGTTATCGCAGAGGCCTGTTTAAATTTCTGGGTTGGACTAGTTTCCTTTGGGATGATTTAAAATTTAGTGTAAAAGGTAGTGGAAAATTGAATTGTGCTTGGTGCAATTTACACGAAAATTTGGCAATCTAGTTGAAGGAATGAGATGCCACAGATTTAGTTGTTCTGTTTCTGGGTTGCAGAAGTGCAGTGGCATTGCAGGAATGGAAATCTCTGCATTACTGGGGTCCTTATGACATTAACTAACAGCCCTAATCATCAGCAGCAAGTTTAAAGTTAAACAAATGGAACAGTCTCATGAAACTCACAGAGAGGGTAACAGTGAGCTGCCAGTTTTGCCAGAATGCACATAAACAGCATGGAGAAACATTAATCTTAACTTGATTCTCCAGCAAATTCTGCCCATATATCTTTGAACATTGAGCTGTAAAGACTGTGCACACTGCCATTGTCAGGCACTGTTGGCAGTGAGAATTTCTCCCGATATTGTCTTTTGCATAAATCAAGATTCGGCAGGGAATGTTGATTAATATCAGCATCCAGTTAGACTACCCTGGCTCCTTTCTGCTGATTTTTAGCTGAGTCGCAGACTCTGATATCTCAATTGGTAAGCAGACTCGCAAGAGTTATCCAGGCATTCAGTGAGAAATTGAATTGAGTGTGTACAGTCATTGAAGAATTCTGGCTTAATGAGTTCATCTCCTAATCTTAATCCAGCTGTTTCACTTTGCTGGGTTCAGTGACTTTTCACACACTAGCTTTCATGAGCAATATCATCAGCCTTTACAATTCTAATGCGTAAATATTCAATATGCCATAGAAGCAAAAAGGACAGGAATAAATGGACATGTTTGTGCAGATCCATGTGATTGATAGCTTGCCACAATTCGCACCATGAATCGTCCTGTGTATTAAAAACATGAAGAAAAACCAGCATTATATGTGGCTCACACCCCAAAGAGCAGAAAACGATATTAACCTGCAATCAGAGACTATCAAGACTTGGGATCAATCTTTGCAGCTCTAAATACGGTGATCACGCAGCTAAAATAGTTTCCTCCTATTGACTTGAATTAGTAACTTGGGGTCAAGAGTTCAAATCCTACCATTGCCAGTTGTGAATTTTAATAAATCAGGTCATTTGTGGGTTAATGCCAGGTGAATGATTGTTACAGTTGCTGGCTTGCCATGAAGATAGGACTAATTAAGTACTGTCCTTCAGGTAAAAGTGAAACCTATCTTTAATAAAAGCAAAACATTGTGGATGCTGGAAATCTGAAGCAAACACAGAGAATGCTGAAGAAATTCAGCAGTTCTGACAACATCCATGGAGAGACAAACAAAGTTAAGCATTTTGAGTCTGATATGATTCTTCTTCAGAACTTTATTTCTTTAATCTACAGATGCTGCCAGACCTACTGAGTTTCTCCAGCATTTTCTATGTCTGAACTCTATCTATGTTGGCTTACACATGAGTCCCATTCTATACTGTCTGTTGACTTGTGTACAACAATTTTGCTTGTGGACAGACACTAATAAAGCGGTATTGTCACTAGATTAGTATTCTAGAGTTTCAGTCTAGTGGCCTGGGGGTCATAGCTTCTTAACACCAACACAGCTGCTGCTGGAATTTCAATTCAAGTAACACCATTCTAAAAACTATTCGTTCAAGGAGTGTGAGCATCACTGACTAAACGATTATTTATAGCCCATTGATAATTGCCCAGAGGAAAGTTAATGGTCAAACACTTTGCTGTGGGTCTGCAGTCAAACGTCAACCAGATTAGGTAAGGACAGCAGTTTCCTTCTCTAAAGGACATGGTTTTGACAATGGGAATGACCTTATAGAAGTTTACAAAATCATGAAGGGTATGGATAGGGTGAATTGTAAAGGTCTTTTCCTCAGGGTAGGGGAGTCCAAAATTAGAGATTACAGATTTAAGGTGAGAGGGAAAAGATCTAAAAGAAACATAAGGGGCAACTTGTTCACGTGGAGGGTGGTACGTGTGTGGAATGAGCTGCCAGAGGAAGTGGTGGAGGCTGGTATAATTACAACATTTAAAAGGCATCTGGATGAGTATATGAATAGAAAGGATTTAGAGGGATACACATTCTGACAAAGGGTCACTGGACCCGAAATGTTAACTCTGTTTTTCTCCTTCACAGATGCTGCTAGACCTGCTGATCTTTTCCAGCAACTTTGTTTTTGTCAGAGGGATATGGGCCTAGATTAAAGTAGAATACCTGGTTGGCATAGACGAGTTGGACTGAAGGGTCTGTTTCTGTGCTGTACAATGCTATGACTCTCTAACAGGCAACAGTGGCTTCATAGACAAGCAGTTGATTTTATTCCATATTTTTACAGAATTCAAATTATGCCATCTGCCATAGTGGGATTCAAACCCATGGCCCTAGAATGTCATCCTGGAGTTCTGGGTTACTAGACCAGTGATATTACACCATCTGTCCTTGAAGCTGGGGTTTTAAGCTAGTCTCAGTGATGGTGACCATGTCAGCTGTCATCAATTATCATGTGGCTGACTTTAAATGCCCTCTGAAATGACTATGCAAGTCACTCAATTCAAGGGCAATAAAGAGTGAGCAACAAATGCTTCAGTGACACCCGCGCTTCATGAAATAAGTTTTTGAGAAGTTGGTAGACGAAGATACTGCAGACCAAAATTTGATGGCTCCAGAATTTGAACATACCACCCTAACATGTCATCAAAGGTGCTTACAAACCTGAACTCAGTATGATTTTCAGACACTTCGAGTTACACACTTCACAAAGTAGAATTCGGGAATGCATGTGGAATTGTTTTAAAAGTCAACATTTAGAAGTTAACCACCATTTATTTACCGTTGGAGCTATAATTGGAACTATTCATGCTATAGGAGAGGTGACATGGTCCTGTGCTCTTTAACTACGAATGTGCTTCCTCCACCATCAGTTACATTTTGTCCCTGTATCTCCTCTCTTCCACTGCATCACTTCAACTGGGTGTGTTTTCGTCAGAACAATTTTCATTTAGTGTTGCTTGTGCCTTCCTTTAGAAGAGAATTGAGCTGAATATTATTTAGAAAGGCTGATGGAGAAAGGCTGCAGGAAGCTACAGAACAGAGGGATTTGACAGTCTTAGTGCATGAATCACAAAAGGCTAGCACCTAAGTTGAGTGGATAGTAGGGAAGGCAAATAGAAATGTTGGTCTTTATTTCAAAGGGAATGGAGTAGAGTTGGTTCTGATATAAGGCGATGGCTGTGTTCCTGTGCAACATCGCGTTATAGAAAATTGCGCTAAAGAAATAATGAGCCTATGGGAAAAGTGGGATTAGGGACAGGCCACCAAAACAAAATCACTCAAAATTGCTCAAAAATCACTCAAAAGCCTGACACAAAGGACAGCACAATTTGAATAAATATTTAATTTACATCTAATAATGAAATAAAAGTAAATTTAAAACTTTACCTTGAAAAAAAACGTCAAGATGACTTAATGGGAGAGGAGGTTGTACTGTACCTCTCACAGAAAGCATTTCATGACAAAGCCTGTGAAATGATCATGTGATGTCGATGCGTACTCCTCCACGAACCGATGGAATTGCATTATAGCCAACACAAGTTCACGTTTTAGCGTTCCCCTGTTCGTCAATCACGTTACAGCCAATTTGTGTTGATGGAACACGCATTATAACAGAACTGACTGTATAAAAATATGGAAGTCTTGCTAAAACTATGCAAGGCATCAATCTGATAACAGCTCGAATGCTGTGACTAGTTTTGGGCATCATATCTAAGATATCTTCGCATGGGAGGCAGTCCAGAGAACGTTCACTAAGTTCATCCCAAGTGTGGAGGGACTGTCTTATGAGAAGGCATTGAGTAGTTTAGGGTTGTACTCATTAGAGTTAGGAAGAATGAGAGGCAACTTTTGTGAGGCACACAAGATTCTTAGGGCACTTGACAGGGTAGATATGGAAGGCTTGTTTTCCCATGGTGTGAGAGTCTAGGCCCAGAGGGCATAAGCTCACAGTAAGGGGTTAACCATTTAAGACAGAGATGAGGAAGGGCTTCTCTCGGAAGGTAGTGAATCTATGGAATACTTTACTGCAGAGTGGCTGCAGAGGGTGTGTTGGTCTGTATATTCAACGGTGAGATGTGGAGATGTTTAATCAGAAAAGGAATCAAAGTTTATGGGGGAACGACAGGAACATTGATTTGAGGATTGTCAGATCAGGCGTGATCTCAGTAAATAGAGGAGCAGACTTGATAGACTGAATGGCCTACTTCTGCTCCTACATCTTATGGTCTCACGTCTTTGGTCATGCTTAAGTCTTTATTCAGAAGTTAAATTACTGAGTTTATTGGAAATCTGAATAAAAGTAGTATTACTGGCAAAGCCCATCAAGACTGACAGCATCTATGAAGCAACAAACAGTTCACCTTTCAGGTCAATGATTTTCCACCAGAATTAAATTCTGTTACTAATTTATGTTGATTCATCCTTTATATTAATGGTGTAAAGAGTTTAAGCTTAGTGAAGGCAACTGACTTCAATAGTGGGTAAACTGACGGAGGCCATAACATGGGAATAGATAAATTACACTTAGAGAAAAATAAGCTAACACTAGACAGTCGACATAGTTTTGTCAAAGGCAGGTCAAGTCTGGCAAATTTAATTGAGTTCTTTGACAAAATGACACAGACAGTGGATGAAGGTAATGCTGTGGATGTTGTATATTTGAACTTTCAGAAAACATCAATGATGCCACATGGCAGGTTGGTTAGCAAATTAGAAATGTTTAGAACTGATGGGTCCTCGGCAGTGTAGATTAGAAATTGGTTAAAAAGATAGGAAACAGAAGGTGGGTATGGATGGCCATAGATAGTAGCCTTGCCTTTTATAATTTATAGAAGTGATTTGGAGATGGATATTAAGAGCAAAATCTCTAAATTTCCAGATGTTACTGAGTGAGGGAAAATAGTGAATCATGAGGATGACACTGAATGACTCCAGAGGGACTGATAAATTGGCTAAACGAGCAGACTACTGGCAGATGAATTTCAATGCAGAGAAATATGAGGTAATGTATTTTGGTAGAAGAAATATGGAGAGACAATACAGGCTCAATGGTACAACTTTGAGAAGAGTACAGGAACTGAGGCACCTCAGGGTTAAAGGCCACAATTCTCTGAAGGCGAGTTAAATCAGTTGTTAAGGCTTATAGGATCCTCATGTTTATAAATAGAGGCATAGAATATAAAAGCCAGGAAGTGATGCTGCACCTGAACAAATCATTAGTCAGACCATGTTCGGAGCATTATGTTCAATTCTGGGCAATTTTTATTTAAGAAAGGATGCTAATGTCCACCAGGAATGAGGGATGGTAGATAAAAGGAAATGAAAGAGAAATTTGGCTAATTCTCCTTGGAGAAGAGAAGATTAAGAGGTGATCTTACTGAGGTGATCAAAATTGTGAACAATTTTGACAGTTTAAAGGACATTCTCTTTCCACTAGTTGGTATACCAGTAACCAGAGGTCACAATTTCAAAATGGTCAGCAAGAGAGCTAAGAGTGAGATGAGGAGAAAGTTCTTCCCTCAGAGAGTTGTGAGGATTTGGAATGCGCTGTTTGGGAGAGTGTGGGAGGTAGATTTCACAGGAACTTTCAAAAGAGAGCTGGATATATATAATTGGATTGTGAAGTTAAAGAGCTATGGAGATAAGGCTGGAGAATGGGATTAGCTGGATAATACTTTCAAGAGGTGGTACAGATGGATCAAATGGCTTCCTTCTGTCCTATAAAATTCTATGGTTCTAACTGGCGCGGATGCAGAAGATCAGCCATGATCATATTGAATTGTGGAGCAGGTTTGTGGGGCTGAATGGCCTCTCCTCTCTTAATCCCTATAGCCCGAGGTTATTTGCTTTGTTTTGCTGCAGTGTGTTTCCAGGTCAGGAATCGATTTTGCAGGACGGTGATCCATTTTCCCATTGCCTTCCTCTAGATCTCACCTTGATCTTCAACTTCTATAAAATGCTGTTTCCCTGTGCTGGACTCCAATCTGCCCGTTCATCTGCAGAGTACTTTATCACGTATGATAGATGATTAGATGCAGTTTGTGTCTGAAAATTATTGTCATGCCCGCTTCACACTGCCTGTGACACCATCGAGGGCCAATTAAGGACTGATTCATGCCTCCAAGGACATATTGCCCAGGAGTAGAGAGGGTCTGCAGAATCAGACCGTCACATCTGCAGGAAGTATTCATGTCTTGAAGAGTCCCTGCTGAGCATCATTGAGGTGGTGACTGAGGCTCTGCCATTACATTGTCATCTGGGAAGGGGAGGTGTTAGCTGGCCAGATCAATCCAGGAGGTTTTCACCCCCGTTCCTTTGAAGAAACAAAGTTCTTGTTTGGTTCTTCAAACTTTTTTAAAAGAAAAATTGTGCCACACATTTCATTTGGAGCCATGAAGCAGCAATCACTTGATTGAAGTGGAGTTTGCACATTCTCCCCGTGTCTGTGAGTGTTTCCTCTGGGTGCTCCGGTTTCCTCCCACAGTCCAGAGATGTGCAGGCTAGGTGGATTGGCCGTGCTAAATTGCCCCATGGTGTCCAGGGATGTTTAGGTTAGTTGTGTTGGACATGGAAACTGCAGGGTTAGGGGAATGGGTCTGGGTGGGATGCTCTTCGGAGGGGCGGTTTGGACCTGTTGGGCCGAATGGCCTGTTTCCAAACAGTAGGGATCCTATGAAGATTCTATGATGTTTCTGAACCACAGAACATGTCAAAGCACCCTGCCTGAGCCCAGTCTAGTCATTATTGTAACACTCCAACAAACCCAAACTCCACCTACCCAACACTGTGCTGTCAAAGTGAATCAGGCGTTTTCTCACAGAGATTCTGTTCTCCGGGCAGTTGCCTTGTTTCACTGCAATTAGTGAGTGATGGCCAGTAATGGTGCAATGTCTTTTATCATTTGGTTTGGTACCACACTATGAGCTTGAGTTCAAGATAGATGGGTCAAGGAGAAGGCAATGTCAAGAACAGCCTTAAGTTTGAACTTCAAAGCAACACTACATACTATACATTAATACTGAACATTGTTATACACGGTAAAAATAGATGTTGCAAGCTCTGATCTTATAGTTACATCAGATAAAGACTAAACCATCTCCTTCATGTGTTCATGTCCATGTTATTGTCCAGCTTGTAGAGTCTACTCATGTAATCTATTCTACTATGTCTAACTCTGCCCACACTATTGATACAGTGAGGTGCAGCTCCATGATATCATCATTAGGTTGCTCCAGGCTCACAATGCCCATGAACAATACTGTGATTGATATGGAGATAGAGCTTCACAAACATGCAGACGGACTTCTGAGTGTGCTGTGATTATTGATGACTTCAATTGTCATGTGTTAGAGGCATTGCTAGCAGCTTTGAAGTAGTGCAGCTCAGAGCGGAGAGCTTTGTGACCTTATCATCATGCACATATATTATTCATAAATATTACTTGTAAGAAATCTTGAGGGCTGACTATGAAGGGCAGACAACCCAGTCTAAAACATCTGGGGCTACAAATGAATACCTTCAACTGGCAAGACACACTTTCAGAACTTAAACTTACTAAAGGTTTGTTGTTTGTGCAAGTTTCACCAATAAAAGTTATAGTCTCCATTTCCTTTCAGTAAGGTCTATAAGTCAAAAGTTGTGAGATGGTGGAATAAATTTTGGAATATGAAAACCAGATTGAAGTATTCTGATGTATAATATTCCCCGTTCAACTCCATATTTAAAAAACTCTCCGCTAACACTCACTTCTAACATAACACAAACAGTTTACCTGTCCATGCTCCCAATCCCGAATGCAACAGCTTCTCAGCTGTTGAACATCGTGTACATGAACAGCAGATCTTTTGTCCTTTACATTCTCTTTAATAATGCCTTCCCTGCTTGAGTATCACAAATAATTCCTCTTATAGTTGAGGGGTTTTGATTCAAGTCTGTAAAGAATTGCAGCAGTTTGTCTTAGAGCTCTGTGTACCAACTGTAATTACAGCTGACTTTGATCTGAAATCCCATTGAGTGTTCTATTGTCAAGCTGCCTATTTGACTGGAGGTGGAGGAGTTCAGAATAAATAATCAGTAGTGGAGTAATATTTTAA
The DNA here is from genome assembly GCF_021869965.1 of Rhincodon typus. NCBI lineage: Eukaryota > Metazoa > Chordata > Chondrichthyes > Orectolobiformes > Rhincodontidae > Rhincodon > Rhincodon typus. The sequence goes on from NC_063349.1 coordinate 43,290,017, forward strand.
TTGCATTCCATGCTTGTTTTATTTGAAAGCAATTCCCCCTTTGTAGATTTTGCCTTCATTTTTTTCCCTGAGATTGGGTCCAAATGAACATAGAACATAGAACAGTACAGGCCCTTCAGCCCACGATGTTGTGCCGACCTATTATCCTACTCTAAGATCAAACTAACCTGCATACCCTACATTTTACTATCATCCATGTGCCATGTGAGGCAAGGCCTTCTATCTTGGCAACATAACCTAGGAAAGATGAATGAGAATGGATAGAACCTTCATTGAACTTAATGCTACCAGGAGCTTTGTGAAACTAACACTGAAGAAACAATGCCCCAAGGTGTTTGAGAAACACCCAGGATCAGCAATTGGCATGAGCTGGATCTAAACATCTTGGGATACTTGCCTTTATTAGTCAAGACATTGAATACAAGAGCAAGGATGTTATGATGGTGCTGTATGTAACGTTCTCCATGTGCTAGACACTGTTGAGTTTGTGCTAAAAAAAGTATTACATTTGATGATGACGATGAGGGTCTGCTAGCATTAAGCACAATGTATTAAAAAATTATGATGCCATTTGAAGACAGACTAAATAATGTGTAGCACACATGGAAAACGTGAACTAAACCAGGCTCAGACAGGAATTGTATAATTTTATCTTATCCTGGCTTTTCTTGGTGCTATTTCCTGCAATCCTTATCAGCTTCTGTTCATCCTCATTGTCTCCTAAATCCCTTATGGTTCCCAAGGCCTCTCTAGAAATTTCTGATGACACTGGCACTTATGGTGTACAAGGATCACCTGGAGAATTTTGCTAACAAGTAGCCAATACGATGGCATTGTGCATTTTCTCTATGTTCCACTGTCCCTTGTTACTGGACAGGTATCTAGCTTGAGTCAGAACACCCATACGAGTCAGGTCTCTAACTTAGGTTGCTGATCTGACACCTTGTTGTTCCAGTTTCTAAATCTGCTTTGCCATTTTCCTTCTAACTTCCAGGAGTGAAAAATCAAGCATGTTAAATATAATATTAATAACAATTGGGCAATAACAATTGGGAGATAATTTGTGTATTTGTACATTTGCCCTTCAGTTCCACAGCTCCTCCCACCAGGTGGTAGAGTCTATGCGTTCGATATCGTTAGCTAAGGCTTGAACCTAATGCTGGAGTGTATAATGTGTTCTATAAACATCATCTTGGATTAGGGTAAAGCGTTCAGTTCATAGTGTCGCTAACATTGGAGAGCTGGTTAGGTATTGTGACAGGTTGACTTTTGTACTTCCCACAGCTTGAACAATAGCGATTCCTCTTTTATATATTTCAGCCAGGTCTACCTACTCCAGTCTCGCTAGTAACTGTGGCTGTAAGCACACTGAACGATTTTAGATGGGACAGGTTCCTGTATCAGAACCTCTACTGCCACGAATCTTCCATCATCCATGTATGCGACATGTGTTAGGTCTTTGCTATCCATAGTGTCCATTGTACAATCAGTTGTAGCATTAAATCTGTATCTTGCCTCTTTTATTGTGTATATCGGATGAGGTCATGTTGTTGAGGTGGCTTTTATACCACATCCATCTATAGCAGTACCAGACACACTCTATCTCTACTGTGTATGGCAATATATTATGAAATCTTACATTTTTTTTCCACAGTTATCTCTATATTTTCTACTCTATATAACATTCTTCTGTGTGTTGTCTTAGATATAGTGGGTATCATCAAAACAATGCCTGTCAGCATGTCATGATCCACTATATATTCAGCATCAGTTCAACATACATGTTAAGCCCTCAACTGGCAACTGGTCAAACAATGATTGTGTAACGACAGATTAAAAAGATGTGCATTTGTTCCCTGTAAAGCACCCATGCCCTTCTGAACTTGTCTCATTTCCTCCTGTGTTTGTTCAGAATTTATGCCCCATAAGTACTGCAAAATGTATCCCTATTTCCATCATCCAAAATGATTTTACCCATCTCAATCAATTTGTTAATAAATAATGAAGGGTGTAAATAGAGTTATTGGTAGTTGTCTTTTCCCTAGGATTGGGAATTTCAAGACAAGGGGGCACATTTTTAAGGTCAGAGGGGAGAGTTTTAAAAAAGACATAAGAGGCAAATTTTTACACAGAGGGTGGTTCACATGTGGAATGAACTTCCTGAGGAAGTGGCGGATGTGGGTACAATTACAACGTTTAAAAGACATTTGGATAGATACATGAATAGGAAAGGCTTGGTGGGATATGGACCAGATGCAGGCAGGTGGGATTAGTTTAATTTGGGATTATGTTCCGCATGGACTTGTTGGACCGAAGAGTCTGTTTCCATGCTGTATGACTCTATGACATGATTCCTTGAAACAGTGATCAGGTTCTGAATTATTTATGTCAAATCTTATTCTGAGCCTAATTTGATGTTCTTGTATCCCTTGTCCCTTTCTAAAATTTTCTTCAGCAGCACATTTAAGGTTTGCACCTTTTAGTCTACAGTAGCAAAATTGATGGAATTAACTATTGAGGTTCCTGTATCAAATAATATAGAGGCATCATTTATCAAGCCACATTTCAGCCTGTTATTTCCCTAGACAACTGCTATGTTTCCACCTTTCAACTGAGCTCCTCCTTTCATTAACTGACCCATTAAGATCATAGGCAGTGCTTGAGTGTGAGGCAGGGTCATGTCAGGAATAAAACTAAGAACTGTGGATGCTGAAGATCTAAAACAAAAAACAGAAATTGCTGGAGAAACACAGCAGAACTGGCAGTGTCTGTGGAGAGAAAGAGAGTTAATGTTTTGGGTCCAGTGACTCTTCATCAGAACTGAACGGTTCTGACATCACAAAAGGCTTATTTTTCAAATAAAATTGGAAATTAAAGTTTGCACTATTTTTAAGACTTTGGCCAAACTTTGCAATTTGTTTCTCAAAACAGTTTTGAATCATTGGTGTTTGTGAACAGTACCCTGTTTTTGGTTGGGGGCGCCCCCACTCGTTGAAAGAGACTTGTAAAAGGTTGTGACAATTAATATTCAGTTTCAGTGTTGCAGCTTTTACCTTAGGTTACACACTTTATTGTGCAGGACAGCAGCACTTTCTTGGTGTTCATCAGTTTCCTTTGTAGCTTACTTACAAACTTCCACAGCTCTTTAATTTCTTATCCCCAGCTCTAAAGTACAGAGATGTGCAGCATAGGCTAACTTATTCCAGACTGTTTCCCACTCAATTGTTCCTTAAAACCAATAAAGGGCACATTCGTACATTCTGTCACATACTTCTACAATTTCCAGTGTGGCTCCTGCTGCCGATGTTCCTTTCTTTACTGAACTATCAGTTGTGTTCAAGCATACTCCAGTGTCATTGTAGTTTTCTGTTTTACTTAAGAATTACTGAGCACAGAATTAACTACAGTCTAAAAATGCTGCTTCTCAGATTCTCAGATTTAAAACCAATTAAATGTTCACTTCTGGGATATCCAACTTCTGACACCATTCGGACTAATTAGTGCTTTCTTACCTGTGGTGTAGTGGGCAGTTGTAATTTTTATATAGGGTTGGACCTACCCTCTCCCCATTCTCAGCTGTTACCTCCTATAAATATCCTGAATTAACCTCTCCCTCACCTTCATCAGTAAAAATGTCTACTCCAGCAACTGTCTTGCAGCTTCTTTCTTTTCTTATTTTGTTAGATATTGGTGTTAATTCATTTGCACTATTGCAATATATATGTAACAAAGTAACAAATACAGTCATGATGATCAATACCTCCTTTTATTGTTTATCCTTCTTCTGACCCATGCACCTATCTTTATGTTCTCCAAGGGTTCCCTGTGGGCTCCATCTGTTCTTCTGCATCTTCATCATTATTTTTGACAATTGTTCAGCTATTAACCTCGTGGCAAACATTTCCAATCCTGATCAAGGGCGACAGTGTTCTCACACTCATCTTTTCCTGACTGTATTTTATTGCAAGTATTTTTCTCCATTGCACTCAGCACGGTTCTCTATTTCAGCCCCCACATGAATTATACCAGCATGGTCTGGATTTGTCAATTTTCATTTTGAGGTAGGTGTGAGGAAGTGTGAATGATTTATGTGGGTTGATTGTTTTTGTGAAAGGTCAGATAGTCATTCTGGAACAGTGACTGAATCCAGCATTTGTCAGAAAGCAGATGCCCGCAGACCCCCTGGTATAAATAGAAAGATATTCTGGATTTTGAGACAGATATGGTAATATGTAATCAGAAGAATCAAGAATTGAGTAGTGGTTTTAATTTATTTCAAAAAAAATGTCAGTTCAGAAGATGGGTAATGAGATGAAACATCATCTTTCCTGTTCCTCTGATGCTGCCTGACCTGTTGTGTTCCTCCAGCTCTGCACCTTGTTATCTCAGTTCAAAAGAAAGTTTAGTTTCTGTCGTTGAAGGAGTTAACATAGTTCAGGGAACCAGTTAGCTCAGCAGAAAGGTAAAGTATATGAATGTTCCAAATCAGGAGAGTTTGCGTAGAAATCTGAAATTAGAACTCAGAAAATTGAGGCGTTCAGAAGCTCATGTCCACAGACTTGGAAAGGGCTTATCAACTTGTCTATACAGTCCATAGCCAAGAAATAGTGAGTAGTCAGTTAAGTTGATACTTAAGAGTTGCATCAAGCATGTAATTTCCCTGTACCTGAGCCTTAGTAATTGGTAGTATTGGGAAACAGTTTAAACTTTGATTTGCTGTGTGTTTAACAATCATGCTAACTGCTTTCTATATTAAATGAAAATGTTAAGTCTGATTTCTCTTCACATTGCTGCCAGACCTGCTGAGCTATTCCAGTAACTTCTGTTTATGTTTTGGCCCTGCTAGACAAGTTGTTGCAGTATAGCTACAACACTGGCAGCTGCCCAACAATGTGGAAAATCACCCATGTATGTCTTGTGCATAAAAAACAGGACAAACCTAACCTTGCCAATTACCGCCCCATTCGTCCACTTTTTGTCACCAGCAAAGCATTGCAAGGGGTCATCGACACTGCTATCAAGAAGCGTGTGCAAAGGAATAACCTGCTCACTGTTACCCAGTTGGGTCCCAGAAGAGACTGATCTCAAAGTACTGTCACTCCCTTTCTAGCAGACTGTCCTTGCACAACAAGAACTGCTGCAGTTCAAGACAACTCACCACCATCTCCTCCAGTGCAAATAGTGACACCTCTGCTTTCTGTGACTGAATAATTAAAAAAAGTTGTACTCATCCTGGCAAGTGAAAAGTGTTCCATTACACTCCTGACATAAGCATTAATGATGAACAGGCACTGGGGAGTCAGGGTGAATTACTGTCCACATGATTTTCAACCTCTGACCCATTCTCGTAGTCACAGTATCTATATTGCTGTGTGCTCTTACGAGTTAACAAGTGATGTTACAGAGACTGAAATAGGGGATCCTAGAGAGGGCGGGAATGTGAGGTCAAAAGCTCATCTCAGGTTCAAACACGAGGCCAAGATCTTAATCCCTGACACCTGCCAGCAGAGGGATGGAGTGGGGAGCTAGGGATTGGAGTTTGGAGTGGGTACTGAAAACGGTGGTTCAGTATTCAGTGTTTGTTTGGAGGAAATGTACCTTGTATTAAAATTGGCAGAGTCCCATACAACAGCTCAGGTCAGGTGAGAGCCTGGTGTAAAATTGACCCGTGATGTGCGAGTCGCGAAGAAAACATACAAAATAGAGAGAGAGGACAGATGGAATTTTATCAGCATTTTGTTGGATGTGACCTTTTAAGTGCATGTCGTTAGTCGAAAACATCTGAGAAAGACAACGGCTGCTTCAGAACCTGAGGAATGTTTATGAGACATTTTGGTGTTGGGATGAGAAAAGCTAGATGTACAGTCTATCACGTAGACTTTGATCGTGACAAATCACAGCCTGCTCATGGTGATGGTCATTAAAATGCTACCGCTAAGAAAGGCCTGTTCCGATGACAGAGTCAGGAAAAATGAGTAACTTCACTGTGGGAAACAAAATGAGAAAGAATTGCCAAACTAATTCAGAGAAAATGAGACCTGGGTTCTAAGAATGGATGAATAAATACACCAGTGCTATAAATCTGCCTCAGACAAATGTGACCCTCTGGATCAGATTGTGGCTAAATCTTCCGGGCCCCTAAATCATGTGACAAATCAATCAGGAAAATAAGGCAAAAATGGAGAAATGAGATTCTCGATGTCAAGAAAATAAAGTCTAATTTTCCACCCAAGATTGGAGGGGCTAGATAAGAATCTCTCTAGCGAGCAGCAAGTGGCCTATTTGTATGTTTTTACACCTCATTATTACTTAATCTTGTCTCATGTATATGCACTTTGCCATCCTCCTGCAGGGTGGAGAGAAACTGGGCAGTGATGATTTCTGACACGCACATCCCAGTGAGTACCTGGTATTGCTCGCTCCTCTGGGCCTCCAGCATCCCCAGCAACTCTGGGCGCACTCCATGGGCACCAGCTGTTTGCACCAGCTGTTCACAGAGAATAACATCAGACCCATGCCACTCTCACCACATCATCAAGGCATATCCCTGATCCACTGAGAATACTGTTATCCACTTCAATGCTGCACATTGAGGTGCCCAAACACTCAGCTATGTTATGTTGCTGCCAGGCCACTTTGTGCGCAGGGCAAGCACCCATCTCATGGACCAGCATCTCTTTTGATTTGATTATTTGATGCGATACTGTTACTGTCACATGTACCTCTTGAAAAGTTTTGTGTGCAGTACAGGCAGATCATGCCATACAAAGTGCATTAGGGTAATTGTGCACGGTGAAGAATACGATGTTACAGCTGCAAAGAAGGTGCATAAACAGCAAGATCAACATTTTAATTTAAAAATTGGGAGGTCCATTCAGAAGTCTGATAATAGAAAGGAAGAAGCTGTTCTTGAACCTGCTGGTGTGTGTGTTTCAGCTTTAGTATCTTCCGCACGATGGAAAAGTTTATAAGCGGGGTGGGAGGGGTCTGTGATGATGTTGGCTGCCTTCCCGAGGCAGTGAGAACTATAGATGGAGTCAATGGATGGAAGGTTGGCTTATGCGTTGGACTGGGCTGCGTTCACAAATCTGTAGTTTTTTCCAGTCCTGGGGAGAGCTGTTGCTATCCCAAGCCATGATGCATCTGGATAGAAACTACTCACTCACTCACTTTGTATCTATTTTGATGCTCGCAGCATCTCTGCCTTGCCTTTTTGTGTTTTGTCACCTCATTCACGCTTCACAGGCTCACAGTACTTCTGCCTTGTCTTGCTGTTTAGCACAGGCACAAAGCCAGGCAGTTTGTCATGGTTGCCAGCAGTGAACTATCAAAGGAGGTGGACATATTGCTGTTCGGAACTGTGTTAAGTCACACCAACAGCATGTGCCTGCAGCTTATGTGCCAAACACACTGCATATGCTTCAAGCAAATGGCCCAGTCTCCAAGTCTAAGGGGAGCTGCCTTCAGTCAAGTCAATGGGGGCTATCTTCTGACAGCAGGTACTGGAAGAATAAGTCAAGGACATTATCTCAATACAGGGGCTTAGAAACAATCTGACAGCTGCTTGATTCATCCAGGATCAGGAGATCCATTTCGTTACAGTTCAGGAATGAGCCATGACCAACACTTCAGCACCAGTGCAATTGGTCAGTGGATTCGCAGTAAGTAAGGCACAGAGCTGAACAGAGGTCAGTCATGGGTCTAGTTAAACATCAGTCAGTGTTCTCTTTCCAAGCTGATGATAAAGATGTGAGCCAGGGTCAGTCTGTGGGTCTGTTCACTGAAAGTCAAGGAGGGGTTATATTGGCCACTGCTGAGATCGACAAATAGGTGGAGCAAATTGTGGGTTTGGAGTCAACATGTTGACATACACAAGGGTAATAATTGTGAAGGGAGGGCAACTCAACATAAAATAGTGAGAGACAATAGGGCACAGGTGGGCAAAGGGGCACTGTGGTTGGTGGGGTGGCATGCGGAATGGGAGGTGACCGTCAATGATCACCTCATTGATGATCACCAGCCCTGGCTTTGATGAGGGGTAAGTACATGACCCATCTGTCTGGGTGGGACAGTGAGGGTAAAACTTGAGGACATGTGGGGAAATGAAATTAATAGATTGCATGGAAACATGAGGAAGATCAAAGAGGTTGACAGGGGGTGCAAGGCAGAAAGGAACATAAACGTTTCTGGATCACATGGAGACAGGCTGAGCCTGTGACTCACTCCATGAAGGGTAAACCATGACCTCATTCATCTTGATCCAAATCAGAAATGTGCAATGAAATGGAAAATGGGTGCCATTGCACGTGAAAGGCCACATTAATTATTTACTTTTCTGAGGATATTGCAGTACCAAGTTGCCTCTTGCCAGGCAACTCTGCAAAATTCTTCTGAAGCTGCAACTGTAAAGGGCAGTTCCTACCTGACAGCAGTTGAGCTTGTGAACAGCTGGAGTTTAAATATGGCACTTGGCTGGAGAAGGCTTCCATAGAAGTTTCTCATGATCAAGAATGAGAGATCACATCCTGAGTTAGACACAGCCTGAGTATGTAGTACAGGGTCCTTGGAGGCAGTGTGGGAATTCAATACAGAGGAGAAGAGGTGCTTTTAGCTTACTTTTTTGGCTCATTGTAAGGTTTTGTTTTAAAAACTGGATAAATTAAAGCCCAGGATTGGGGATCCAGCAGAAAATAAAGAGCGAAATCACAAGAAAGCCATATGTTCATTGGTTAACTGCTAATCTGACTATCTATTGTAGGTTATTTTCAGATTCAATGTAAAATAGGAGAAATATTTACAACTACAAGCGAAAAGACCAGTAGGGAATTTAAAAAAAAAGAACTAAGTAAACAAAGTAGAGACGCAGGGCCAGGCAATGTGTTATATCTGCATGATTTGGGAGCTGATGGATCCCATTGTGGTTCAGAATGATAACATCTGTAGGAGATGTTGAAGAACTCCAGCTCAGAGTTGATAAGCTGGTATCTGAGCTTTGCACATTGGTAGGAAGAATAGAGGCATATATTATTTTCTAAGTGGGGAAATGTTTTGGAAATCTAAAATACAAAGGGACTTAGGAGTCCTAGTTCAAGATTCCCTTAAGATTAACATGCATGTTAAATTGGCAGTTAGGAAGGCAATTGCAGTGTTAACATTCATTTCAAGAGGGCTGGAAAACAAGAGCGGAGATGTACCGCAGAGTCTGTATTGGCTCTAATCAGACCACTTTTGTAATATAGTGAGCAGTTTTGGGCCCTGTATCGAAAGTATTGGCATTGGAGGGTGTCTAGAGGAGGTTCACAAGAATGATCCAGGGATGAAGGGCTTGTCATATGAGGAGCAGCTGAGGACTCTGGATCTGCACTTGATGGAGTTTAGAAGGATAAGAGGAGATCTGATTGAAACTGACAGAAAACCGAGAGGCCTGGATAGAGTGTAGTTGAAGGAGATGTTTCCACTTTTAGGAGAGACTGGGATCTGAAGGCACAGTCTCAGAGTGGAAGGATGACCCTTTAGAACTAAAATAAGGTGGAATTTCTTTAGCCAGAGAGTTTGAATCTGTGGAACTCATTGCCTCAGAGGGCCTCAGAGGCCAAGTTATTCAGTGTATTTAAGACAGAAATAGTTCTTGAGAAACATAGCAGCCATGATTGAATGGTGGATCTGTCTCAATGGATCTAATGGCCTAACTATGCTGCTATATCTTATGCCCTTATGGTCTAAGGCAGTTATGTGTGATCAGTGCTCACTGTTGATCACAAGATAGTGCGAAAGTGCGCCATAGAAGCATGGTGCATACATAATAAAATGAGCAGGGTAAAATTGCTTCAAATTCACTAGACATCATGGAGAGAAATCCATTCGAAACAAGCTCAAATTGACGTGTAGCTGAATTTTGGTAAAATTCAACCCTTTTTGTTCTTCTTTTGATATTTTAACAGCTTTGAATAAGAGGGCGATGAGGTGAGGGACAAAAACATTTACATTTTAAACAGCTTCCACAAAGTGAATTGTACATATAATTCCTGCCAATTAAACTGCCTATATTTTAATTGATGAGTTTTAAAAGCGTGCACATTGTACAATATTATGGTGATTTCTAAATTTGCTGCTGAAAGTGTGTGAACGAGGCAGTTTTTATGCTTCACTTCCATTCCGTTTTAACAGTGACCTTGACAGTATTCAGGGAAAGTGATTGTTATTCAAAATATATTAAAGTGTTTGCAAGTGTTTAGGTCAAATCACAGCATTTTCTGTGCAATGGATTACATTCGTTTTTGTGTCCTAACTGATTTGTAACAGTGCAGTGTTCAGAAAGATGCACAGTCAAGGTGGAAAACTGCAGCGGTCGTACAACAGCATCAACAGGCATTTATATGGCACTTTTAACGGAACGAAACATCTCAGGTTGCCCCTTCTCAACATCCAAGACCCCAAACACTCATTTCAAGTGAAATTGTTTGAATTTTTAAAAAAAATTTCTTAGACTATATTCATTGACCACATTGAAACATAGAAACTAGGTGCAGGAGGAGGCCACACAGCCCTAAATATGATGTAAGCCTATCGTCTCTCAACACCATATTCCTGCATTTTCCACATCCGCTGGATACTTCAAATTTAAAAATGTATCTTTCTCATTCTTGACCTTATTCAGTGACTTAGCCTTGACAGCCTTCTATGATAGAGAGCTTCACAGGTTCATTTCCCTTTCCTTATAACAGACCCCAATGGTCTACACATATCCTGAGACTGTGGCCCCTGGTTCTAGACTCTCTAACTTGGGAAAACATCTTGCCTGCATCTACTCTGCGCTGCCCTGTTAGAATTTTACACATTTCAATCAAATACCCTCTCATCCTTCTAAACTCTAGTGACCACAGCCCAGACAAACCAAGCCCACTTTATGCAACAATTCTGCTATCCCTGTGAATTTCCACTTCACTCCCTCTATGCCAAATATATCCTCCCTCAGATAAGGAAATCAAAACTGCATGCTATACTCCAGGTGTAGTCTTGCTGAGGCCTTGTGTAACTGCAGTAAGGTATCCCTACTTCTGAACTCAAATCCTCTTGCAATGAAGCCAAATTGCCATTTACCTTGCTAATTGGTTGTTGCTTCTGTCTGTCTACTTTCATTGACTGTACATTCATATTTGCCGATCTATCACCATTTAAACAATAATCTTCATTTCAGTTTTTCACACAGAAGTGTATTATTTCTTATTTAGGTGTGTCATATCCATTTGCCATGTGTTTGCCCAATCACTCAACTTTTTAAATCATCTAGAAACATCCTTGTATCCTCTTCAAAGCTCACAATCCAGCCAAGTTTTGTGACAACAGAAAACTTGGAATTGTTGTGTTTGGTTTCTTCATCCAAGTCATCCACATATTTTGTGAATATCTGGGGCCCAAGCAATGATTCTTGTAGTGCCCTTCTAGTCTGCCACCTGGAAAAAGACCTTTTTAATTCCACTTTCGGTTTTCTGTTAGTCAACAAATTCTTAATCCATGTTAATATATTACCCTCTCTGCTTTAGCCACTAATCACGTAGCAGGACCTTTATCAAAAACTTTCTGAAATCCAAATACACTTCAGACACTGGTTCTTCCTTATCTAATCTACTAGTTAATCCTCAAAAACTCTGGTAGATTTGTTGAACAGGATTTGTCTTTTATAAACCAATGCTAGCTTTATCCAATCCTTTTAATATCTTTTTTTTAGTAGACTTCAGCATTTTCCTCACTACTGATGTAAGGCTAACTAGTTTATAATTCTGTTTTATTTTCCCGTTCCTCCCTTCTTAAATAGTGGGTTTACATTTGCCTCCCTCTAGTCTGTAGGAACTGCTCCAGCATCCAATATAGAATTTTGGAAGATGACCACCACAATTTCCAGGGCCAATTCCTATAGTACTGTGAAACACAGATTATCAGATCCTAGTGATCTGTCAACCTTTAAACCATTAATTTTTCTTGCACCATTTTCTTATACTGATTTCTGTCAATTCCATCCTTTCTCCAGACCCTTGGTTCCCAGTTTAATTCTGGAAGCTTATTTGGGCCCTTTTTTATGAAGTCTGCAGGAAAGTATATGTTCAATTCTTCCACCAATTCTTTGTTCCCCATTATTACATCTCTGGCTTTTGACTGCAAGGGAGTAAGCTATGTCTTTACTAATCCTTTTCTCTTCACATATTCACACAAGCTGTTATGGTCAGTTTCTATGTTCCCTGCAATTTTACTCTCATACTGTATTTTCCCCCTCTTGATCAAACTTTTTGTCCTCTTTTGCTGAACTCTCAAATTCTCCCAATCCTCAGGCTCGCTGATTTTTCTGGCAGTTTTATATGCCTCCTCTTTGGATCAAATAATATCCATTATTTCTTTTATAAGCCATGTTTGGACGTCAGCTTCCTGGTTTTGTGTTGGTGCCAGAAAGAAATCAATAATTGTCGTAATTTGTGCACCCATTCTTTAAATATTAAACATTGCCTATCTACAGGTAATTCTTTTAGTAGGATTCCCTAACCTACCCTTAACAATTCATGCCTCACATCCTTATAGATTCCCTATCTTAGATTCAGGACTCTAATTTTGGATTCAACTTCACTCTTCATCTTCATGAAAATTATACCATATTATGAACATTCTTCCCTAAGTACCCTGTCTAGAATTTTCTGTTCTCTGTTTGTTTCCTTAACATATTGGTCTGATAAATCACCACATACTCATTCCAGGAAATCCATCTCCACAATATCATTGCTATTTTGATGTGTTTATCCAATCTATATGTAAATTAAAGTTTCCAATGACTACTGTTGTACCCTTCTTGCATGCATCTCTGATTTCTTGTTTGTTGCCATCCCTCACATTTCCACTACTGTCTGTGGGCATCTAGACAATTCCGAATGATGTTTTCTGCTCCTTAGTATTTCCTATCTCCACCTGCACAGATTGTACACCATGATTTTCCAGCCAATATACTTCCTCACAGTTGCTTTGTACTCCTTTACTAATAATGCTACCCACCTCCTTTCCCTTTTGTCTATCCATCCAAGCTATTGCATACTCTTGGATGTTCAGTTTCCATCCTTGGTCACCTTGTCTCTGTAATCTCAATCATATCATAACCCTGTATATCTATTACCTTATTGAGAATGCTTTACTAATTAAGATGTAAAGATGTTAGACATGTTTTTTTACCTTGTAGTCATCCTAACTTTACTTTTCATTGTGGTCCTGTTTATTTTTCTCACTTTTTTTTCCTGCCTTCCACTTTTGCTTCTTATGTTTCTGTCTTTTGTTTCTATTCTTGTTTGTCCTTCCTCTGTCTCCTTGCTCAGATTCCCATCCTCCAGCCATCCCAGTTTGAATCTCCCCTCAACAGCATGGGCAACTCCCACCCCCACCACCGCCCCAAGAACATTGGTCCCAGCTCTGCCCAAATGCAACCAGTCCTGTTTGTACCAGTCCCCAACTTCCCCAGAACTAGTCCCGATATGCCAAGAATCGAATCCCTCTATCCACGTATAGATCTGGTATATCCTGTTATCCAGAACTCTCACTAGCACGTGGCATTGGGGCCATCAGTTAACTCTGTAGGTTGTACAGCTGGTTTGCAATGCAGGTCCAATTCCCATATTTGCTCAGGTCACTATGAAGATCCTGCTTTCTCAACTTTAACTAAAACACTTACCTGAAGTGTTGTGACCCTCAGGTGAAACTCACCATCAGCTGTCTCTCTTTCTCTTGCTCTCTCTATTGAAAGATGGAATAAGGGTAACTTTACCCTTGACTGGTAGTTAGCCTGGGAATGCAACTTTTAAGTTCCTGCCTTTGAATTTTCAGTCTAACTCTCAGTATTCTGCTTGCAGGACTTCATCCCTTTATTTCAACCTGTGCTTTTGGTACTGATGTGTATTGCGACAATTGGTTGGTTGCAGTTCACCTTTAGAATGCCATGCAGGTGCTCAGAGACACTGTTGACCATGGGAGATACCATCATCAGACAAGGGTGAGGTGCCAGAAGACTAGAGGGTGGCTAATGTCCCATTATTTAAGAAAGGCTGCACGGAAAAGCCAGAGAACTACAGACCAGTGAGCCTGGTGTCAGTGATGGGAACATTGTTGGAGGGAACTCTGAGAGACGGGATTTACATACAATTGGAAAGGCAAGGACTGAACAGGGATAGTCAGCATGGTTTTGTGTGTGGGAAATTGTGTCTCACAGATATAATTGAGTTTTTTGAAGAGGTGACCAAGAAGATAGATGAAGGCAGAGTAGTAGACGCTATCTACATGGATTTTAGCAAGGCCTTCGACAAGGTATGGTAGATTGGTTAGTAAGGTTAGATCACGTGGGATCCAGGGTGAGCTAGCCAATTGGCTACAAAATTGACTTGATGGTAGGAGACAAAGAGTGGTGGAACACTGTTATTATTCAGATTGGAAGCCTGTGACCAGCACTGTGCCACAAAGTTTGGTGCTGGGTCCACTGTTTGTCATTTATATAAGCAATTTGGATGCGAATGTAGGGGGCAAGGTAAATAAGTTTGGGGATGACACCAAAATTGGTGGTATAGTGGACAGGAAGAAGGTTATCTAAGAGCATAATGGGATCTTAATCAACCGGACCAGTGAATGGGCCAAGGAGTGCAGATGGAGTTTAATTTAAATAAATGCAAGTGTTGCATTTTGGTAAGGAAAACCAGGGCATGACTTGCACTGTTAATAATAGGGCCCTGAGGGTGCTGTCAAACAGTGAGACCTAGGGGTACAAGTACATAGTTCCTTGAAAGTGGCATCACAGGTATATTGAGTGGTGAAAAAGGTGCTTGGCACATTTGCCTTTATCGGTCAGAGCATTCAGTACAGGAATGGGATGTCATGTTATGGCTGTACAAGACATTGTTAAGGTCACATTTGGAGTACTGCATACAATTCTGGTTGCCTTTTTATAGAAGCATGTTATTAAACCATAAAGGGTGCAAAAATGATTTACAAGGAAGATATGGAGACTGGAGGCTTTGATAGGAGAGGCTGGATAGGCTGGGACATTTTTCACTGAAGCATAGAAGGTTGAGGAGTGACCTTATAGAGGTGTATAAAATCATGAGGGGCATTGGTAAGGTGAATAGCCAAGGTCTTTCCCCAAGGTTACGGGAATTCAAAACCAGAGATGATAGGTTTAAGGTGAGAGGAGAAAGATTTAAAAGGGATGTGTGGGGCAAAATTTTCACGTAGAGTGTGATGCGTATCGGAGCAAGCTGCCAGAGGAAGTGATAGAGGGGACTACAATTACAACATTTAAAAGACATTTGGACAGGTGCATGAATAGAAAGGTTTAAAGGGATATGGGCCAAACGCAGGCAAATGGGATCAGTTCAGTTTAGGAAACTGGGTCAGCTTAGTCAAGTTGGGGCACCGGGGCTGTTTCCAAACTGTATGATTCTGTGACTCTAAACACCATCCTGCCCAATGTGGTCTACTTTTCACTCAGGAGACCAAATGTAGACTGGGTCACTGCTTTGTAGAACATGTATGGTCAGACCATAGGCTTTCCGTCTCTTTCCATTTTAATTTTCCGCTTGTCTTGCTGACACTCCTGTGTACCTGATCTGTTAACGTATATAATTGTACATTATGGGCTTAAAGCCACCTAAGCCCAGGCTTAACGGTGCCTTGAAGAACATTATATTTCATCTCTGCATTCTACAGCCTCCTGGATTCAACATTGAGTTCAACAACTTTAGATTGTAACCTCTTCCTCTATCTTGTTTTGTGTTGTTTTTGTTGGCTTGTTACTTTCCACCTCCCTTCATGTTACGTTCAACTGGTTTCTATGTGTCATTCACACCTCACCTGGACACAACTGTTTCTATATCCGTTGCCACTCTTTTTGGGTTTTTACATCATGAACTATTTTCTTTGTTACCATCTCTCGCCATTCACCCCAGTGCAAGCCTTCCCTTCTGTTCATCCTGCCACATCACCCCAGTGATTATGCTTCATCTGGGGCAGAACGGTGGCTCACAGTGCCAGGAACCCAGGTTCGATTCCAGCCTCAGTCTGCGTGGAGTTTGCACATTCTCCCTGTGTCTGTGTGGGTTTCTTCTGGGTGCTCTGGTTTCCTCCCACAGTCCAAAGATGTGCAGCTTAGGTGGATTGGCTATGTTAAATTGCCCATACTATCCAGGGATGTGCAGTCTAGGGGATTAGCTATGGGAAAATGCAGGGTTACAGAGATAGGGTAAAGGAGTGAATATGGGGGTTGGGATGCTCTTCAGAGGTTCGTTGTGGACCCTATGGGCTGAATGGCCTGCTTCCACTCTGTAGGGATTCTGTGATTCTGCTGACTTAGAAACTTATACACTTCTAGCTTCCTCCTGTCCTGATGAAAGGTCGTTGACCTGAAATGTTCACACTTTTTCCCGCACTGCCGGAATTCCCAATCCTGCTGAGCATTACCAGCGTTCTTTTGGTTTTGTTTCAGATTTCCTGCATCTGCAGTACTTTGCTTCAGTATTCCAAGTTTTCTCAGGAGGACTATAAAACAAGGTATGCACTAAGAAACAAGAGGAACTATTAGGCCAAATTAACAAAAGCATGGTTAAAGAGCTGAGATTAAAAAATTATCCTAAATAAGGAAAAGAAATGAGAGGGAGAGAGTTCCAGAACTTAAGGCCTGGGAAGTTGAACACCCAGCTACCAAAGCAATTCTGATTGGGAATGCATAAGAAGAAGTAAAGAATTGCAAATACATCTGCTTATACCTGAACCAACCTGAGCTTGATGCCCTGCCATTGCTCATTTACTGCTTTACTGGTCCAGTTTTTGATTCCAGTGTGTCTATGCTCATGTACTTTTCAAATTACTGAAAGTGGCTCCCTTCCAAATAGGTCTTCTCACTATTGATTTTTCTTTGTTTCTTCTGATAACTATATTAAATCTAATTATATTATGATCAATTTTGTCCAGACTCTCCTTCACTGTAACACATTCCGTTTGATCAAGCCTAATCCCAGCATTGGATCCAACACTGTTTCTATTCTCCTTGTGCTAGAAAAATACTAATTAAGGCATTTATCCTCAACATATTGAGAAATTCTTTTCCCATTGTCTGTTTGTTTCACAGTCCCTATGAAGGTAACTGATGTCGTCTCTGATCACAGCTCTAATAATGCTACATTCATCCGAAATGTGTTTACAGATTCGCTACACTCATTATTTGAGTGTCTGTTGTTAACAGCCAACTATATAACAACTTCTTTTCAGTGAATGATGAACTGGCTTCTAATAAGTGCAGTATTTCAGCTCGAGGCATGAGTCTAATTACATCAAAGCACAAATTGGTCACAGCCTTTGGAACTTTAACATTTCCTAATTTAATTGTTATTGCAAATGGCTCTTATTTAGAACTTTATTGTAATTTATCAAATACCACCTCTCCGCAGTGTCACACATATGTAAATTAGGTATTTCAACAGGGTGCCTGTAAACTAATGCCTTGACATTGTGGTGTTAATAAACCATATCTAATATTGAACTCTTATGTACAGGGGGATGTACAGCAGATAACCTGTGAGTTTGACCTTATTATGTTCTAATTAGTTGGGATAATGTTGTTACTGGAGTCATCATTTATTGTCCTGTACTAATTATGCTGTTAGCATTATTACAGCCATTTCCTGTAGATCCTCAGTGAAGGCAGCCTGTATCTCTTCCAGTGAAGACCATTTCAGACCAAATGCCACAAAGCCCTGGAGAAATCAGTGAATTTATCATCACCAACACTTAAAGCAGCAGAAACAAAACAGACTGTGGTCTTTTGCAAGCCTTTCAGAATTAACAATATGGTCTCATCAGTGGGGTTAGGGTGAGGGTCACTAGGAGGGCTGAGTTAGTGTTAGGATCACTGGAGTTAAATTCAAAAGATGAGTGTTGTAACAGAGTCTAATTTCATACTTTCAGTGGAAGCTTTATATCAGTTAACCACACTCCATCAAACTCCCAGAATGGGACATTCCCAACAGTGGGACATTCCCAACACTGGGATTTCCAAAAACTGGGACATTCCCAATACTGGAACACTCCCAGCATTGGAACACTCCCAAAACTGCAACACTCCCAACACTGCAACACTCCCAATACTGGGATTTCCCAACACTGGGACATTCCCAATACAGAACACTCCCAACGTTGGAACACTCCCAAAATTGGAACATTGCCAACACTGGAACACTCCCAGTGCTGTCACATTCCCAATACTGGAACATACCTAACAATGGAACTCTCACACATTGGAACACTTCCAGCATAGAGTCATAGAGAATGGAAACAGACCCTTTGGTCCAATTCATCCTTGCCAATCAGACATCCCAATCTGAACTAGTCCTATTTGCCAGTATTTGACCTATATCCTCTAAACCCTTCCTATTCATGTGCCCATCCAAATGCCTTTTAAATGTTGTAATTGTACCAACCTCCACCACTTCCTCTGGCAGCTCATTCCATATACGCACCACCCTCTGTGTGAAAAGATTCCTCTTGAGTCCCTTGTAAATCTTTCCCCTCTCATCTTAAACCTATGCCCTCTAGTTTTTGACTCCCCCACCCTGGGAAAAAAGACCTCAGCTATTCACCCTATCTGTGCTCCTTATGATTTTATAAACATTCCACTCACTGGAACACTGCCAGTGCGCTGAAACATTCCCAACATTGGAACATTCCAAACACTTGAACATTTGCGACTCTAGAATATTCCCAACATCAGGACACTCTCAGAACTAAAACATTTCAAACGCTGGAACAGTCCCAGTGCTGGAAAATTCAGGGTAACTGGTTTGATAGTTGCTTCTACAGTCTAGTTTCAAACCTCCTCTGATAAATGCCTCTGTGAAATTCCCTGGGATATCTTTCTGCATTAAAGGATGTTCCTTAATTGTGAGTAGTTTTTTTTTTCTCTCTGCTCCTAGCTTCGGTGACTGGTGGACGTTTAAAATCTCCTCACCATATTTTTGGCTTTTCAAGTATCCGCTGTGTCTCTGCATTCTCCTCTTCACTGTCCTTGGGCTGTTGATCAGTCCTGGGTTCATGGACAGATGAACAGATGCCTGAAGCACACTGTCTTCTGTTTCCTGTCTGTATTGATTATGAATTCTTCCCGTTGGATACTTGGTTCCATCCTCCAAGGAAATCGCAGTCTCATTATTCACACAGCCAGCCTTGGCAACGATATTCTTAATTGTTCCTGTCAATTTTTAATTTATAAATTATCAATTATCATATGTTGGCAAATGTGTGAATACTGTTCTGGCAGAATCTCATTCCACAGCACCAAATCACAGGTGCTCCTGTTAAACCAGCCCTCCAAAAATGAGTAAACTGGTGACAGGTATGAAACATTTAAAATCTCAGGGCTAACCCCAATCTGCATCCAATTTGCCTGTCTTCTCGGAGGTTAAAAACAATTATGGTTTGAAAAAGACCAGTGGAGATTGCCTCAGAGTCCTAGGCCAATATTTATCTCCCAAGCAACCTCATTAAGAAACAGATTATCTGATCATTATCACTTTACTGTTTGTTGGAGTTTGCCAAGTGCAAATTGGCTGCTGCAGTTCTTGCTTCAATGATTACAGTTAGCTGAAGAGAGTTCACTACTTATAACGTGCTTTGGAATGTACTGAGGGTGTGGAAGGCACTAAATTTGCAGATGGCACAGTGGTTCAGTGGTTAGTGCTGCTGCCTCATAGTATCAGCGACATGGGTTCAATTCCACCCTCAGGTGACTGTCTGTGTGGAGTTTGCATGTTCTCCCTGTGTGGGTGTACTCTGGTTTCCTCCCATAGTCCAAAAATGCACAGGCTAGGTGGATTGGCCATGCTAAATTGCCCATAGTGTTCAGTGTAGGTTGTAGGGGGATGGGTCTGGGTGGGATACTCTGAGGGGATTTGCTGGGCTGAAGGGCCTGTTTCCACACTGTAGAGATTCTATTAAAAATATATTAAATGTAAATTCTGGATTGTTTCATTTACCGTTCTTCAGAATGAAGAATCTTGTATGCTTTCAATAAAGTTTCCTCTCATGCTTCTATATTCCAATGTCTACAAGTTCATCAAACCCATTGCCTCCTCATAACAAAATGCCTCCATACCCAGGATCAAACTGGTGGACCTTTTCTGGTCCACCTCCAATGCCAGTATATCTTTCCTTGGATAAGGGGGCACAAAATTATTACAGCATTCCAGGTCCACTCTGACTGATGCTTTCAGAGTCAAACTGGATTTGAAACGTTAACTCTGTTTTTCTCTTCACAGATGCTGCCAGACTTGTTGAGTTTCTCCAGCAGTCTCTGCAACTGTTTCAGATTTCCAGCATCCACAGGTATTTTGGCTTTATTCTAATGTCTTGTTTCATTTTTGCAAGACCTTCTGATTTTTATCTCCCATTCCCTTTGAAATAAAGGCTGCCGTTTTGAAGAAGGGTCCCGACCCGAAACGTCAACTTCCCTGCTCCCCTGATGCTGCCCTGGCCTGCTGTGTTCCCCTAGCTCCACACTGTGTTGTCTCTGACTCCAGCATCTGCAGTTCTTGCTGTCCCCCAATATCTTTGCCTTCCCTATTTGGATGCGAGCTCTTTGTGATTCATGGACCAGGACTCCCAAATCTCCATGTGCTGCAACATTCTGCAGTCTGAACTTATGTCCCCAAGAATATTAACAGACTCAAAAACAGAAGTTGCTGGAGAGGCTCAGCAGGTATGGCAGCATCTGTGAAGGAAAAAACAGAGTTAACATTTCGGGTCCGGTGACCTTTCCTCAGAACTGGTCACCGGACCCAAAACGTTAACTCTGTATTTTCCTTCACAGATGCTGCCAGGCCTGCTGAGCCTCTCCAGCAACTTTGTTTTTGTTCCTGATTTACAGCATCCACAGTTCTTTCGGTTTTTACTTAGTATTAACAGACTGTTGGCTTTATAACTCAGTTATATTTTAACTACACCACTGTCATCCTCGTTAACGATTTTTAAAAAAAATGTAACTTCACTTCAAGAAATTAAACCTCAGTCTAACGGAGTAACATTGTAGAAGCACTCAGTCATAATCCCCTGCGATAGACTGCTGAGGGATGCGTCAAACCTCACAACTCAAATCCAGTTGCTTGGCAATACAGTGGCTCAGTGGTTAGCACTGCTGTCTCACAGCACCAGGGACCGGGTTAAATCCCACCTTTGGGTGACTGTCTGTGTGGAGTTTGCACATTCTCCCTGTGTCTATCCTCCAGGTGTTCCGGTTACCTCCCACAGTCCAAAGACGTGCAGGTTAGATGGATCTGCCATGCCAAATGGTGCAGGCTAGCTGGATTAGCCAGAGAAATTCAGGGTTACAGGGATTGGATGGGATGCTCTGCAGAGGGTTGGTTTGGATTTGATGGGCAGAATGGCTTGCTTCCACACTGTAGGGATTCTATTATACAAAATCTTGCTAAAAAAAACAGAAGCATATTGTCAAAACCTTTTATTTTGCACTTATCATGGTGAACGCAAGACTGCCAAATTTCAAAACCGCACCGTAATTTATATTAAAGCATGAAACTGTTCTTCTTTTCTGTTTATCCACTCATGGGAAATGAATATTTCCAGCAGGGCCAGCATTCAATGCCTATACATAATTGTACTTAAGAAGGTGGTAGCGAGCTGCCTTCTTGAACCACAACAGTCCATTTGGTGTGGATATACCATCAATGTCATTAGGGATGGTGTTCCAGGATTTTGATCCAGTAACACTGAAGGAAAGGTGACCTATTTCAAAATCAGGATGATGAGTGACGCGGAGGGGAACTTTTCCAAAGGTGCTGTCTAGGAACGTTAGGTGAATTTCTGCAACACATCCTGTTGATGGTACAGACTGCTGTTACTGGTTATCAGTGGTGGAAGATGTGGTGCCAACCAAGCAGGCTGCTTTGTCATGGAAGTTGACTTTGGTTGGCTTAGGTGTTGCCATAGAAAAGCAACAGGAAACAAAGGCTTTCCAAGCTCCTGGGTAATTCAAAAAAGGCACAACGCTTGATCATAAGCCTTTTGTTATGAATGTATGTTATTTCAAACAAATGTAAATAAATCACACCACAAGCTCAACTATTTATCTTAAATTGGTTGTTAGTGTAGCTATTGGAGCACTCAGGATTTTTTTTAGCAAGTGTTGTCTGATTACAGAATCACATTTTGCAGCAATTCAGAGAATATGTATATCTTTTTATCAATGTTCAAATATGAAAGATTTTGGCAATTGTTCAGTTATTTTTCTGATTAACAGCTTTTAATGTTGTTGAAAGGAGCAGTCATTTAGAATCACAGAATGATGCAATCGCTTGACGCATTCCATCAGCCACCCAGGACTGAGATGAGGAAGAATTTCTTCACTCAAACAGTAGTGAACCTGTGGCATTCTCTTCCACAGAAAGCTGTTGGGGCCAATTTGTTAAATATACTCAAGAGGCAACTAGACGTGGCCCTTGTGGCTGAAGGGATCAAGAGGTAAGGACAGGACGCGGGAATGGGATACTGAAATTGCATGATTAGCCATGAACACATTGAGTGGTGGTGCAGACTCAAAGGGCTGAATGGCCTGCACCTGCAATTATTTTCTATGTTTCTACATTTCTATCATGTCTGCCTTTACCCTTTGAAACAAGTTTAACTTATTTTGAGTTTCTGTCACTTTTAGAGAGGGTGGGATTATAAATAAGATGTAAGGTCTGAACTCACATTTGTCGCAGGCAATAACTAGATCGATGAAGATCCTGAAATGCTACCTAAGCACACACAGGACTGAAAAGATCCCACTGTGCAGTTTGAATGTTCAGTCACTGTCGTTTTTCTCTTAGTATGGACGAGATAGAAGGATAGTCGAGGAGAACAGACAAAACTATAGGGATTGGAAGCTCTCTGAGATGTCTAATCCACAAAAAGGCAGTCTACTACCCATGTACGCCATAACAATCTGTAATTCAATGTAGCATGGAAAATTAGACATGTGGAGGCCATTCAGTCCCTCCAACCTGTTCTACATCCAATTAATTCAATACTGATCTATGTCTTAACTGCATCTACCTGTGTTGATTTTGTAACCTTTAATCCCCTTATCCAACAAAAATCTGCCAATTTCTATTTTGAAATATTCAACTGATCACTCACTGCAGTCTCAGTAGTTTTCTGGGGGGAGTGGGGTGAGGGTTCCAGATTGCCAATTCCCTTAAGCATTTTGTGATATCTCCCCGCTGTACAGACTAGATCTAAATTTAACATTCTGCCCTCTTTTTCTGGAATATAACCACCGGAAGAATTCTCTGTATTTACCTGATCAACTCCTTCAATCACCTAAATATATGCAAATATATCATTCAGAGCAGGAGTAGGCTACTTCAGTCTACTCACCTTGAACTTTGATCATGGCTGATCTGATTACTCCACGTTCCTGCCTATGCCTGATAACTTTCCACCCTTTGACTTATCAAGGATGTATCTAATTCTGCCTTAAAAGTATTCAAAAGCTCTTCTTCCAACACCTTTTCAGGAAGAAAGTTTAAAAGTCAAAACCTGCTCAATCAGCATTATTGGCAATGCATCCACCAATCAGAGTCAACTTGCCAACTAAACAGCACTCTGCAATATAAACGCTGGTTTTCCGCTTCAATTTATTTTCTTGCAAAACGTCCTGATGAAAAGCTTTGATAAAATGTGTCTTTCTTTCAGTAAGACTGAAGGAAGGGATTTGTAGAGATTCATGACCATCCATGAGAAAAAAGATTTCTTCTTACTTCTGCCTTAACATTTCATTCAGATGTTCCCTGAATTTTCTACATTCAAAAGACTAGTATATGCAAGTTATAACTTAAGCCTTTTAGCCACAGCCTAGTGATGAGGGAGGCAGTGGTCTAGTGGTATTATCAATGGACTGTTAATCCAGAGACCTAGATAATGTTCTGGGGACCTGGGTTTGAATCCCGCCATGGCAGATGGTGGAATTTGAATTCAATAAAATATCCAGAATTAAGAATCTAATGAAGACCACGAACACATTATTGATTGTCCTGATAAAACCATCTGGTTCATTAATGCCCTTTAGGGAAGGAAGACTGCCATCCTTACCTGGTCTGGCCTACATGTGACTCTAGACCCATAACTGCCCTCTGCAATTAGGGATGGGCAATAAATGCTGCATAGCCAGTGATGCCCTCATCCCGTGAATTAATAAAAAAAGTACTTTGGTGCTGCACCTGCTACAGGGTCAATAGTTATGTAGTACATTATCAGTTTCAAGAATCTCGTGGATATGGATGTCACATACCTCACAGCAATCAGCCTACACTTCGTACAGTTCATCTGCAGCTTAATTCAGAAGGCAATTTCTCCTGTGACATTTGCGATCATGCTGAGGATTGGAAGGGTCAGCTCTTCATTATCTGATTTAAGGATGTCTACCAGGAGTTTACTTTGATTTTTCCAGCAGCTTTCATGATGCCATCTGAATCAGTTGAACGGGTTGGAGGCTGTTTTTAAATCACCTTTCTTAGCATTTTGTTCATATCCGATCGATCTGGTGAGGGTTTGATTTAACAAATTGCTGGCTGTGGGTTTGTTTGACTGACACACTCACTCTGTTTCAATATTTGTATCCAGGCAGTTCAACTGTGCAGTTAGATATGTCCTCCTCTGATTTCTCTTTGTGGAAATCAGAGACTCTTCCTTTGGGGGTCTGCGTGGGTAACCAGAGTGGGGAAAAGAGATAAGAGAGGGAGGGAGAGAGAGAGAGAGAGAGACAGAGAGAGAGAGAGAGATGGAGAAAGAAAACAGTGGGGAGAAGGGAGGGATGGAGGTGACAAAATAGGGGAAGGGAAGGATAGAGGAGAGGAGGACAAGAGAGAGCGTTGGAGAGTAAGGTGAGAAGAAAAGGGGAAAACATGGGAGGGCAGCAGGGAACACACAGGAAGGGAAAGAATCACGCAGTGTGGAAGCAGGCCATTTGGCCCATCAAGTCCACACTGATCCTCCGAAGAGCCTCCCACCCAGACACAACCTCCACCCCATCCCTGTAACCCTGCATTTCCCATGGCTAATTCATCCGACCTGCACATTCCTGGTTGCTATGGGCAATTTATCATGGCCAATCCACCTTAACTGCATGTCTTTGGACTGTGGGAGGAAACCGGAGCACCCAGAGAAAACCTACCCAGACATGGGGAGAATGTGCAAGCTCTACACAGACAGTTGCCCAAGGCTGGAATTCAACCCAGGCCCCTTGTGCTGTGAGGCAACAGTGTTAACCACTGAGCCACTGAGAAGGGGGAAACAGGAATCAAAGAAAATCAAGGGAGAGGAGAGTGAAAAGAAAGAGGCTAGAGAGTGAGGGAGAGAGGAACAAGAGAAGGGGCAGAGGGTGATGTCTCCAAATTTGTTGATGGTACAAAAATAGGAGGGAGGACTTGTTATACTGAGGACATAAGAATCTGCAAGGTTATAATAGATAGGTTTGAGGGAGTGGACACAAACTTAGTGGATGGAGTTTAGTGTAGGACAGTGTGAAGTCAAGCACTTTAATAGGAAGAATCGAAAGGCAGACTATTATTTA
This sequence comes from Rhincodon typus, assembly GCF_021869965.1. Lineage (NCBI taxonomy): Eukaryota > Metazoa > Chordata > Chondrichthyes > Orectolobiformes > Rhincodontidae > Rhincodon > Rhincodon typus. The sequence continues at coordinate 43,315,650 of NC_063349.1, forward strand.
AATGGAGAGGAACTCTAGCACAGAAGGATCTAGGTGTTCTTGCGCATAAAACACAAAAATTTTAGCATCTAGATGCAGCAAGTAATTAAGAAGGCAAATGAAATTTTGGCCTTGTTTTTGCTAAGGTTGAACATAGGAAAGTCCTGCTATAACTGTACAGAATATTTAGGCTGCACTGGAGTACAGTGTACAATTTGCTCCCCATATTTAAGAAAGAGCATACTGACTTTTGAGGCAGTTCAAAAAAGATTCATTCTGTTGATTCTTGGAATGAAGGGATTGACTTATTGAGAATGGCTAAACAGGTTACATTTTTATTCAGCAGGCCAAGCAGCAT
>NC_063349.1:43316386-43353905 GCF_021869965.1 Rhincodon typus
CTGGACTGACCTATCCCCTTCCTAACTCCCTACCTACACTCACCTTTACTGGCTCCATCCCCGCCTCTTCGACCTGTTTGTTTCCTCTCCACCTATCCTCTCCTCTATCCATCTTCTATCCGCCTCCCACTCTCTCCCTATTTATTTCAGAACCCCCTTCCCCTCCCCCTTTTCTGATGAAGGGTCTAGGCCCGAAACGTCAGCCTTTATGCTCCTATGATGCTGCTTGGCCTGCTGTGTTCATCCACCCCTGCACCTTGTTGTCTCGGATTCTCCAGCATCTGCAGTTCCTACTATCTCTGATTACATTTTTATTCATTCGAGTTTAGAAAGAAGTGGGGTTTGGGGGTGATCTTATTGACAGTTACAAGATTCCATGAAAGTTTGACAGGATACAAGTTGCAGAGATGTTTCTACTAGTGAGGAAATCTTGAACTAGGGGACATAGTTACAGAAGAACGGGACACTCATTTAAAACTGAGATGCAAAGGAAACAATTTCTTCGGTGAGAAGGTAGTGAATATTTAGAATTTTCTACCCCAAAGAGTTGTGGAGGCTAGATCAATGAAGGTATTTAAAATGGAGCTGGATAGATTTTTGAAATATCAGGGAGTAAAGGGGTATGAATTGGTACAAAAGAGGCATTCAGGCCTGGGTACGGTCAACCATGATTTTATAGAATGACAGTACAGGCTTGAGGGGCTGAGTGGTCTAATCCTGTTGTTTGTTATGATCTTATAAGAAGGGATAGAATGGAATGGAGAATAAATGGAATAAGGTAGAGAGATGGAGAGTTTTAGCACATGTTATAAAGATGGCAGTTTCCCATTACTGATAATTTAACCATGTGATTCTGTGCCATGGTTAAGGCCCTGGACTAATCATGCAGTGGTGATGTGTTCACATCCCACCTTGGATCTGGCATCACCACAGTCTGGAACAGCAGTAGTGACTGTGTTCGCTGTCCAGTTCTCCCAAGAAGACACCTAGCACCCACATTTCACCTGTTGTACCAGTGACTCCAGGTTCACAAACACGTGACTGAGTCCCAGATATGGGCCAGAGTTAGAAAAATCCTTGCTTGAGAAAAGCAACGGAGTTCTCTCCTGTCCTATATTTATCCCTTCATTAACATTACAAAATTGATTATGTCGGTCATTATGACATTGTTTGTAGGAGCTTTCTGAGCACAATTGTCTGCTGCGTTTCCTACTTATCAACAGCAACTATGCTTCTAAAGCACTTTGTTGGGCTGTGAAGTGATTTAAGATGTCCTGAGTTTGTGACAGGAGCTATAAAAATGCAAGTCCCTTATTTTCTGAATCAGATAAACATTGGTACTCAGAGTAAATCTGTTCAATTCTAATGCTTTGAAGCAAAAAACATCTTTTGACAATGTCCCCATGCGATTACTCAAGATGGTCAGTGTTGATATATCGGATTGTTGTAAATATTCGTGTCAACTGCGTGCATTTACTTTCCAGTGGCTTTGCAGATTGCTAGGCAACGGAATATCAGAGAACATCGTACAGTGACATTTTAATTCTGGTTGAAAAGTGAGAAAGTTTTCAACATTCCAAATGGCAGATGATTATTCACGTACTGGATGGACTTGGGCAAAAAAGTCTGAATCAAAATAATGTGTTGACATCTGTCACAAAACGTTTAACTCTTCTAAAACAGCAAGCATCATTCTCCTTCCCCATCATATTGCCTGCAGCAACCTGTCAGGAAGGAAATGGGACGTTACTGAGAGCAATCTTATTTTAGATCTTGTAAGTTGGAAATGAAATGTAATTTTATGCTGTGTTCTTCTGTGATCCCAGTGATTGGACTGAGAAGCAATTGATACTAAAAGGCTGAGAATTATGGAGAACTAAAATAAAACCCTTCACTTTTAAATGGCACTGAATGGTATATACCTTCACAATCAATGAGGTGACTGATGTGATGACTTAACCTGCCTGAAGGAATCTTTAATGGTCTCAGCATTAGCAATGGTTTATCTAAGATTATAGAACTGGGGAATTATTTGGGCACAAAGACTCTGTCTAATGCACCATTCTGGTGTTGCAATGATAACAGAATTAATCACCGGTACAATTACAATCTTCCTGATGTCCTAGCCACCATCAAAGCCAACATCACTTCCTCCTAGATTCTCTGCCAGAAAGCTCATAGTACCTTGGGCACAGGTTGGGCAAGGAGGCCATCAAAGCCCAGGTGATAGGCACCAATCTGATCCATGTTAAACTATACAGGGCACTAGTCAGCTGGAATGCCTGTGAACAATTTTAGTCCCCTACTCTGAGAAAAGATTAAATGCCATTGGATACAGTGCAGAGAAGGTTCTCTAGGTTGATAACAGATGTGGAAGGACTGTCTTATGAGGAAAGATTGAGTAGGTTGGACCTGTACTCACTGGGATTTAGAAGAATGAAAGGGGATCTTATTGAAACCTATAAGATTCTTAGGGGTCATGACAGGGTATATGCGGAAAGATGATTTCCCTTTGTGCAGGAATCCAGGACCAAAGTGAATAATCTTGGAATAAGGGGTTGAACATTTAAGACAGAGATGAGGTGGAATTATATGAGGAGTGAATCTGTGGAATTATTTATTGCAGAGGGCTGTTAAGGCTGGGTCATTCAAAATATTCAAGGCCAAGATAGGTTTTTAATCAATAAGGGAATCAAGGCTAGTGGGGTAAAGGCAGGGAAGGGGTTGAGGAATAGCATGTTTACACAAGAGTTGGGGATAAGTCCCAGTGATGGAGAACTTCAAGATTTAGGATTCTGCAAAAAAACGGTTAACTCTAACACAAAAACCTGTAGTTTGGCATAATTAGTTATGAATGATGTAGGCAGTATTTCAAGTTAATTGATCTGCAACTTTACTGAAGCTTCATTATCTCATTCTGCATTTTGCTTCAGAATGCTTTCAGAACTTTAATAGCAAACTGTAAAGATTCTAATTAAATCAAGATAGTTGAAAAAATGTCCTTGTTAAAGGTATTCATTTGCTCAACAGGAAATCAGTGTCTCAGAATTAATATTCATGTCATACTTTAGTTGTGTCCTAGCAGTTTGCAGCACTATGGTGCGCAATGATTTTTGTATCCAGCAGTAGGATCTCATTGTGGAAGTCCTGATGAAAATATTTCCATTTTCGAGACCACTTCTTCTAACCTCATAGTCAATTCTTGGCTTGAAGAACAATCTCTGCAGGAAAGCACAGAGGTCAGTTTGTACATGGCAAAGGTAATCCAATAAGATGAATCGGTTTGGATTGATGTTGGAGGTGATCTTGTGGTGGAGTGAGTAACGTCCCTGCCTCAGATCCAGAAACTCTGGGTTCAAGTCGCATTGCAAGACTTGATATCCAAGGAAGAGGCATTCACAATGTGGGCAAACAGATTACGTGTGAGCGTGCAAATCCTACCAGCACATACCAAAGGTAGATTCCTGACCAGCCATGTGATGGAAAGGAAATCCAGGCCTCTCCAATCCAAAACCATAGCTCTAGGAAGAAACATGGAAGTAAAAGTGTATGTTGCTGTGGCAACTTGGGCTCTGGTGATGGCTGGATGAGGCAGATGAATAAGATTGGTACCTACAACACAGGTTCAATGCCCAACCAGACTGGATGGATTTGGGATCTGCCTCCTTACCCTACCCATGGTGAGGCTCGTGGTACTGTGAGTCTTTGGCCAGTGAACTCAAGAACTCAGTCTGGCCTACGTGTGTCTCCAGGCCCACAGCAATGTGGCTGACTCTTAACAGCTCTCTGGGCACTTAGGGATGAGCAATACATGCTGGCTTAGCCAGTGATGCCCACACAACTAAATAAGAAGACAAAACCAGGGTTCGATGTTTCTTCTGAGGTACGGTAACTCCAACAGTGCAGCCGTCTCTGAGAATTCAGTGGGAATCCCAGTTTTGATTATGGGCTCAGGGCACTGGACGACACTTTAAACAGACAACATTGTAACACAGAGAGAATGTTACCACTGAGTCAAACTGACCCTGTAAGCTCCCACTGGACAACGGTAGAGAATATGTGCAGAAAGTCGTTGATGCATCATTTCTGGATTATTTCCTGGATTTAAAATGGGATTCTTTATTTGGCTTCTGCATCATCCCATATTTTCATTACAAAGATCTAGCCAAGATTCCAATGTCAGCAGCAATTCAGCAGCAAATTAATTTCCATTTTATGTGAAGCTCGGTGGAACATGTCAAGGGCTGAAAGATATACAATTTGATCTATTAATAACCATCTGCTTTATTTCGCTACACCAAGGTGGATCATTCAAAACCTAGGACTGAAGATTCCTGGAAAGAAAATCACAAATTAGGTCGAATCTGTGGAGTAAATAAAATTTGGTGCACGGTGTTGCTATTACAAGTCGATTATCTTCAGACTTAGGAAAAAAGTACCCTCTGCCATTTACTCTCCATGGTTGCTTCCTGACCCGCTGCTGTTTCCAGCTTCTCTTTTGTTCTTATTTCAGTGTTACAATCATCCAAAACTCAAAGCAGCGATGATGAAAAGCATCTTTAACTACAAGTGATGTGTGGATAATCCATCCTAGCTGCATCCTGAGTTCCTCAGAATTACAGAAACCTGTCTTCAGCCAATTCCATTCCCTCCAGGTGATATCCAGAAGTGGCTGGAGGCACTGGATACTGCAAAAGCTACAGGTCCTGACAACATTCCAGCAATAGTACTGAAGACTTGTGCTCCAGAACTAGCATGCCCATAATCAGGTTGCTCCAGTACAGCTACAATACTGGCATTTAACCAGCAATGTAGAAAATTGCCCAATTATGTCTTTCACACAAACAGCAGGACAAATCCAACCTGGCCAATTACTGCCTAATTAGTCCACTGTTTCTCATCAGCAAATTGATGAAAGGGGTCTTCTGCTGAGCTACCAAGTGATATTTACAAAGGAATTAGTTTGGTTTCTAAAGTGGTCACTCAGCTTCTGACTTCATTATAGCTTTGGCCCAAACATGAATAAAGGGACTGAACTCTAGAGCGGAGATGACACTGACTGCCCTTGACATCAAGGCAGCATTTCACTGAGGGTGGCATCAAGGAGCTGTAGCAAAACTGAAGTCAATGGTAATCATGAGAAACCTCTCTGTGGTTAGAGTTATGCTTGGCCCAAAATAAAGACGATTGTGAACGTTAGAGGTCAGTCACCACAAACCCAGCATATCTCTGCAGGAGTTCCTCATGATATAATCGTCAGTCCAATCATCTTCAGTTGCTTCACCAATGACATTTTATCTTCATCATATCATTAGAAGTTGAGATGTTCACCGACGACTGCGCAATTTTCAGCACCAGTCACAAATCCATAGATAATCATACAGTCCAAAGCTCACATGCAGAAAGTGCTCGCATGCAGTCCAACTGCAACAAGACCTAGAAAACCTTCTGGTTTAGGCTGATAAGTGGCACATAACATTCACACCACACAAGTGCCAGGCAATGATCATCTCTCCTTGACATTTACTGGCATTATCATCGCTAAAAGCTCACTATCAACAGTATGAGAGTTACCATTGGCTAGGAAAATCAGCCACATAAATACAGTGGTTACAGGAGCAGCCTAGTGGCTGGGAATCCTGTGGCACACAATTCCCCTTCAGATTCCCTAAAGCCTGTCTATTATTTACAAGCACAAGTCAGGAGTATGATGGAATGCTTTCCAAGTACTTGGATTAATGCAGCTCCAACAACACTCAAGAAGTTTGACATGGTCCAGGACAAAGCAGCCTCTTGATTGGGACCAAATCCACCATATTCAACATTCACTCCCCTTGCTGCCAACGCAAAACAGCCATAGCGTGTTATCGTCTACAAGATGAGCTGCAGTAACCAACCCAAGCTCCTCCAATAGCACCTTCCAAACCTCTCTCACCTGGAAGGACAAGGGGAGCAGATACCCAGGAACACAATCGCTTGCAAGTTCCTCTCCAATTCACTCATTATTCTGACTTGGAAATACGTCATCCGTCCTTGTTGTCGCTGGGTCAAAATCCTGGAACTCCTGCCCCAACAGCAGTGTGCGTGTACCTACACCACATGCCCTGCAGTTGTTCAAGAATGTTCCCCTCCACCACCACCTTATCAAGGGTAATATCCTTTATTCTTATGCTGTAGCTGCCATTGACTATGCCAGCATCTACTGCTCATCCTTAATTGCCCAGAGGGCAGTTAAGAATCAACCACATTGTTGTTTGGAGTGGCATATAGGCCAGATGAGGTAAGGACAGCAGATTTCCTTCCCTCCAGGACATTGGTGAGCAAGATTAGCTTTAGTTATATTTGGCAGTTGTTACATGTTCACCATTAGGTTAGCTTTCAATTCTAGATTTTACTGACATTAAATTTCACCATCTGCCACGGTAAGATTGAACCCTGGCCCCAGAATAATCACCTGGATTACCGGTCAAGTGACACACTAAAAGGCCATAGCTTCCTCTAATTAGGGAGGAACAGTAAATACTGGCCTAGCCAACAGTACCCACACCACATAAACTAATAGTTAAAATAAGAAGAAAACTGTGCCATTTATCCTGAGCCAAAACAATCTCCAAATAATAGCGAAACATTGTGGGGTCTGGAGATCTGAAATTAAAAAGAAAAGAACAGAAGGTGCTGGAGAAACTCAGCAGGTCTGATAGCATCTGTGGAGACAGAAACCCCCATAGTTAATGTTTCAAGTCCAATGAGTTGTCTTCACACTGAAGAGGGCTGGTAAAGTGATGGTTTTATGCTGTTGGCAAAGTGGAACTGATGATGAAGGTGCCTCAGAGTAAAAGACACAGGGAGTGTAAATGGCATGACCATTTGTATTTTGCTGTGGGGCACCTTTACCATCTGTTTTACTTGGCCCTCTGGCTTTTTCAACAGCATGGAAACCATCACTTTACCAGTCCCCTTCAGTGCAAAGATGCGTCATTGGACTCAAAACATTAACTCTGTTTCTCTCTCCACAGATGCTACCAAACCTGCAGAGTTTCTCCAGCATTCTCTGTGTTTATCCAAATTGCGAAGCAAACATCGTTTTTTCACACAGACCCTGTGGCAGGTCTCAATACATCTTGTTATACTGAACTTGGAGGTGTGCAATGTTTCCTTTTCCAGTCCTACTCCTCTGCTGGTCATGGTAGATTTGAAATGTTAGTGATATAGCTAACTACATAGGTCAGTGCAAAGTTCATTGTTAAGAACAAGTCAACCAGGATTCATTAGTCAACGACTAATACATGTTTTATTGCTGAAAATAAATTCTCTCAAACAAAAATGCAAAGTTTAATGACAAAATGTTTGGATTAGGCACATACGCAAATATAGATATATTATGTACGTCAACCTTGTAAAAATCTAACACACAGACACATTCTTTCACTCACACACACACAAACACACACACACACACGCGCGCACACACACACACTCTCTCATACTCGCACGAACATGCACATAAGCACACAAACATACACATTCTCATTTACACACACACTACCAGTCACTCACATCAATACCCACTCACTCATCAACACAATCACTCACACACACATGCTCTCATTCACATTATCACTCACTCACTCACACACACACAATTACTCACTCACACTATCACACACACACTCACTCACACGCTCACTCACAATCACTTGCAATCACTTACACACATCACTCACACACACTCACTCGCACAATCACTCACACACACTCTCACACACAATCACTCACTCACACACACAATCACTCAATCACTCACACTCGCTCACACAATCACTCACACACACACACAATCACTCACACACACACAATCACTCACACACACAATCACTCACACAATCACTCACAAACACAATCACTCACACACACAATCACTCACTCACACAATCACTCACACACACACACAATCACTCACACACACAATCACTCACACACACACACAATCACTCACATACATGCACACTCACACACACGCACACTCACTCACACAATCGCACACACACACAATCACTCATGCACAATCGCACACACACACCATCACTCACACACAGTCACTCACAATCACTCTCACACTTGCATGTACTCACTCTTTCACACACACACTCACTTAGTCACTCATACACACTCACTCACAGTGTCACCACACGCTATCACTCATATTTGCACAAACACACACACGCTCTCTCTTATTTATGTACACACACAAATAAATCTGAGGAGGAAGAATAAAATGAAAACTCCACATGCTGTTAACTTTGATTCCAAAGTAGTAATGGCCAAGTCATAGTTAAATTCATGAAATGAAAAAGGATAAGTCATGTATTGTCTCAAAAAATGTTCTGATTCTGTAGTTATTCTGCACACACAAACAGCTCACACTGGGATGCCTTTCTGGAACAGCTGTAGTGACTGAATTCTGCTTGCTGTTGACAGTGGAATAGATTCCAACAAACTCTCTCCAGGAATCCTCCAATAGTGGTAAAGATAGTCTCTGGTGGGGTCTCAGCTCATACATATTGCTGAGGAGTTGCAAAGGTGGAGACAGGGACCAATGGGCTGCTGCTCTTCAGATGGGTCTCATTCCACCTCTATCTCTTTCAGAGACCAAAAATCCAATCATTGTATCCCACCCACAAACAGGGCCATGTAACCGTGCTCCCAAAGTCCCCCAGACTGTCTGACTCCATCTGAATTCCCTGCTCCTTGCAGGTGCAGCACTGTTTTAAATTTCAAGATATGTTTATACAGGGCACATAATCTTAAAAATATTTGGACAACACCGTTGTAATAATTTGAAGAAAATAAATAGGAAACAAAACCCCATTAAGGGCCTTTAGCAAGCAACTTTTTTCTTTACTAGCGAATAATTTTTTTTTGCATTTTTAGCTTTTCAGAACTTTTTAGACATAGAGACTGGTTCTGACAACTGTGACATCCTTAGCCCCAGGAAAAGATTGAAATACTTTCATATAATGTGAAGGCTTGACAGCTGTTAGTCATTCTACCCACAGTAGGGTCCTGAACTCCATCATCTGACTCAACTGTTCGAAGCAAGCTAACAGCTGATGATCGAGTTTACTTTTTGATTCAGGCATTGTTGCTTTTCCAATTAATCTGCCCTCAGAGCACAGAGTACCTTGCGAAAATCACCAGGATACCACTCAACTTCAAATGCAACTTTCCAAAACACTGGCTACAGGTAATAATGAAGAGATCATAATGAACGTCAGTGCTCCTATTCAATCTACTTTAACTGTGAGGGCATGACTGAAGAATAATGTACATTTAACACAGAGTTTTGAGCTAGGGCTATTGTTGGAGTCCTGCACTAATGAAACACCTTTCCTCCTTAGTGTTTAAATTGATTTTAAACAGTGATAGAACTCTAACAGACATCTGCTAACAAGTTCAATCAACACTTTAGTTAATTATTCATTTCACACTTCCCAAAGCCTGAGAATATTCAAAATTGTGGAAAATTTGGAACCTAGGCCCATGATTTCACCCTCACTGAAGGTAACCAGAAGGGGAAATAATTGAGCAAGTTGGTTCTGGACAGAAACATTCCCCTTTCTCACTGCCGCCAAGGATTTCATTTCCATTTGGGGACCTGCATGGACTCAAAGTGGGCCCAGCGCAGACTCAAAGTGGGCCCAGCGCAGACTCAAAGTGGCCACAGTGTGGCCTCAAAGTGGGCCCAGCGTGGACTCAATGTGGGCCCACCGTGGACTCAAAGTGGGCCCAGTGTGCAAAGTGGGCCCAGTGTGGACTCAAAGTGAGCCCATGCACGGACTCAAAGTGGGCCCAGCGTGGACTGAAAGTGGGCCCAGCGCGGACTCAAAGTGGGACCAGCGCAGACTCAAAGTGGGCCGGGCACAAACTCAAAGTGGGTCCAGTACGGACTCAAAGTGGGTCCAGTACGGACTCAAAGTGGGCCCTGCGTGAATTCAAAGTGGGCCCTGCACAGACTCAATGTGGGCCCAGTGTGGATTCAAAGTGGGCCCTGCACGCACTCAAAGTGGGCCCAGCGTGGACTCAAAGTGGGCCCAGCGTGGACTCAAAGTGGGCCCAGTGTGGATTCAAAGTAGGTCCAGTGTGGACTCAAAGTGGGTCCAGTATGGACTCAAAGTGGGCCCTGCATGAATTCAAAGTGGGACCTGCACGGACTCAAAGTGGGCCATGCACGGACTCAATATGGGCCCAGACTGGACTCCAAGTGGGCCCAGCGCGGACTCAAAGTGGGCCCAGCATGGACTCAATGTTGGCCCTATGCAGACTCAAAGTGGGCCCAGCGCAGACTCAATGTGGACCCAGCGTGGACTCAATGTGGGCCCAGCGTGGACTCAAAGTGGGCCCAGCACGGAATCAATGCGGGCCCAGCGTGGACTCAAAGTGGGCCCAGTGTAGACTCAATGTGGGCACAGCACGGACTCAAAGTGGGCCCAGCACGGACTCAAAGTGGGCCTATGCACGGAATCAAAGTGGGCCCAGCGCAGACTCAAAGTGGGCCCAGTGTGGATTCAAAGTGGGCCCAGTTTGGACTCAAAGTGAGGCCAGCACGGACTCAATGTGGGCCCAGTGTGTACTCAGTGTGGGCCCAGTGCAGACTCAAAGTGGGCCCAGCACGGACTCAATAAAAACCAAAAGAACTGCGGATGCTGTAAATCAGGAACAAAGACAAAGTTGCTGGAAAAACTCAGCAGGTCTGGCAGCATCCGTGGAGGAGAAAACAGAGTTAACATTTCACGTCCGGCAGTTCTGAGGAAGGGTCACCAGACCCGAAACGTTAACTCTGTTTTCTCCTCCACAGATGCTGCCAGACCTGCTGAGCTTTTCCAGCAACTTTGTTTTTGTTCCAGCATGGACTCAAAGTGGGCCCAGTGCGGACTCAAAGTGGGCCCATTGCGGACTCAAAAGGCGCCCAGCACGGACTCAAAGTGGGCCCAGTGTGGGCACAAAGTGTGCCCGGCGCAGACTCTATGTGGGCCCAGCACGGACTCAAAGTGGGCCCAGTGTGGAGTCAAAGTGGGCCCAGCACGGACTCAATGTGGGCCCAGCACTGACTCAAAGTGGGCCCAGCGTGGACTCAAAATGGGCGCAGCACAGACTCAAAGTGAGCCCAGTGTGGACTGAAAGTGGGCCCAGTGTGGACTCAAAGCGGACCCAGTGCGGACTCAATGTGGACCCATTATGGACTCAAAGCGGGCCCAGCATGGACTCAAAGCGGGCCCAGCACGGACTCAAAGTGGGCCCATCACGGACTCAAAGTGGGCCCACCACGGACTCAAAGTGGGCCCAGCGCAGACTCAAAGTGGGCCCTGCTTGAACTCAATGTGGGCCCAGCGCAGACTCAAAGTGGGCCCTGTGTGAACTCAAAGTGGGCCCTGCACGCACTCAAAGTGGGCCCAGCGTGGACTCAAAGTGGGCCCAGCACGGACTCAAAGTGGGCCCAGTGTGGACTCAAAGTGGGCTGAGCACGGACTCAAAGTGGGCCCAGCGCGGACTCAAAGTGGGCCCAGCGCGGACTCAAAGTGGGCCCAGTGCTTCTGCATCCAAGAGGCGGTCCTAGTGCCGAATCATGGGCTGCTGCAGCGGAAGCAATTTAGGGTTCCCAGCGGCGTGTATGTCAAGCATAGATTCATGAAGATTCGCAGCATCGACAGCAGCTGCATTGGCGAGGGTGGGCTTGAAGCAGACCATGGTGGTGGCTGAGTCGAGTTTGGGTGAGTGAGGTACCCGGTGGCATTGGGATCGTCTGCATTGGCGAGATCCAGCGAGGACTCAGTGGCAAGATGGTACCAAAGAGCAGGGATTTTCATTCCAGTGACAGTGGCGCGGTGAAGGGAACTTGTGCCTGGCCACCAGGCCCATGGCCCATGGCGAAGCCCTTAACTAAAAGGACTATAAAGTTTAACACTATTTCTTTATTTTTCTGCCTCTGTGTACTATGCTTTGGTTTATTTTTCTGGTGGTTTTAAGATCCTGCCAGAAAGTGGTGTGACGCTCTACAACAGTTTTCACCGTATTTCATAACAAAATACACGTGGAAATAAACAAAATAAAAAATAATAAACTAGGAGGTCATCAGAGGCATGGATGGCATCAGGAGGTTGGTCTCTGAGGGCCAGCGCTTGCCAAGTCTTGGAACGGGTCAATCCCCTGATCCTGCAGCTCCCACCTCGAGCGAAGAGCATGAAAAGTATTTAACTGTGAAAATACAGACCTGGAAGCCACACCCCTCAATGAAGACTCGCAGCAAGACTCATGGTGGAAGACTATGCGGCAACCCATGAAGACCCAGGGGAAAATTCACCCTGACCTGTGAAAGCCACCTTTGTGGAAGAGACCCCAACTGCTATGTCAGACAGGAAGGAGATTCCAATGGGACTGACTCAAACATGCGGACTGTAGTGGGTAATACCCTTTCTCAGATGGATACTACTAGATAGACAGTAAATATTGTGTGAACTTGGGAAATGCTCACATGGTGTTTATAATAAGAAATATTTTGTGAATAAAATTGACTTGAACTGCAGAACTAATTTTTTGTAAAGCCAAAGCCAAAACTAAATACATGTCCCTTTGTCCACCCTGCCAACAAGAGTGTTTGGATAAAGGGTTTTTAATACATCAACTGGCCAAAATGTCCAAAGCACAGACAAAAACCCTAATGTCTAGTTGGATATCAAACCAGATAATCATTTGCGTTATAAATGCAGATGATACAGGGTTCCCCAAATCCAGCATAAACTTGGCTCAAAACAGACCTTGTAGTCTCTAGAATCTACGATGATCAAAGGAACTAGAAGGTGTTTGAGTAGGTAAAGGATTTAGAAAATCCTAAATTAGTTGTTCCTCAACATGAGAAAACTGATGCCTTTTACATCAAAAAGGGAGAGAAAGAGATGTTTTCCCTCTTACCAGCTATTTTTAACTGCCCACAACTTCCAAGACTGTGGCAAATCAGAAACCAAAAGTCCAGAGGCTGCTGCTAGGCAATCTTCAGCACTAATCCTCTTCCAAAAGTCAATGTATTGGTCGAGCAGTTAAGTTCATAAAATGATCTGTTATCTCTTGTTTAATAGCTTTTCTCCGGAAGCCACTTTGTTTTTTGTAAACAGGAGATAATTCCCAGTTCTTTAGACCTCTTGACTTCTGTCTTCCAAAAAGTCACATCATAAATCCTATGCAACCCAAAAATCACCAAAATCTACTATCTTCCAATTCTTACAAAACATACATATATATGTGGTCTTAATAGTTAATATGCAGATGCAGCCAATAATCAGGGAAACTAATAGAACGTCATTGTTTTATTGTGAAAGGAATTGAACGGAAAAATAGGCAAGTTATGGTTCAATTATACAGGCCATTGGTGAGACCACATTTAAAATAGTCTGTACAGTTTTGGATATCTTGTTTAAGGAAGGATATAAATACATTGGAAGCAGTTCATAGAAGGTTTACTAAATCAATGGGTGGTTTCTCTTATGAGGAATAGTTGGACTGACCAGACTTGTATCCTCTGGTGTTTAGAATGGTAGGAGGCAAATGGGTTGAAGCATATAAGGTGGTGAGCAGTCTTGACAGGATGGAAGTGGAAAAGATGATTTCTCTTGTGGGGGAATCCAGAATTAGGGACCAATGTTTAAAAATAAGAGATTGTAAATTTAAGACAGAAATGAAGAGAAATTTTTATCTCACAGAACTTTGTGAGTCTTTGGAGCTCTCTTCCTGAAAAGATGATGAAAGCAGAGTCCTTGACTATACTTTTAAGGTTAAGCATGGAGGTGAAAGGTTCAAAAACAGAAGTTGCTGGAAAAGCTCAGCAGGTCTAGCAGCATCTGTGAAGAAAAAATCAGAGTTAATGTTTCGGGTCCAGTGACCCTCCCTCAGAACAGGGTTAGATCTAAGCGCACGGAGTGCAGTCAGTTCAGAGGGAGATAGATTGGATTTTTATGAGGGGGGGTGGGGACAGAGAAATTGAGGCGACTAATATCATGTCAACAGTTCTCAATGAACAGGTAAAAGGCCAGAGGGAGGGGTCCAGGTGGAGGGATAGTGTTGGAACTGGGCGAAGGGGTCTGTGGGATGGAGAGAGGACTCTTGTCCAAAGAAATGGACATGGAGACAAAGGCGGCGGAAGAAGAATTTGGCGTCATGTCGTGCCTGAGATTCGTTAAGGTGGAGACGCAGAGGATTAAAGCTGAGGCCTTTGCTGAGTACAGAACGTTCAGCATTGGAGGGCAGAAGTTGAGGAGGGATGGTGAATACCCAACAGGAGGTGGGGTTGGGAGAGGGGGTGGAGTCGGAGGGAAGTGGAGGAGAGGAAGGTTCCAGAGGGCCATGGGTATCTTTGAGTTGTTGCAAGGTTATTGGAAATAGGCAGGAGTGTGTGTTCAGGTCAGTCATGATCTTATTGAATGGTGGAACAGGCTGAAGGAGTTGAATGGGTTACTCTTGCTCCTTGTTTGTACATATTTTCCTATTTCATTCCATACCTGAAGCAACCAGATAAACACCAGAACAAAACACAAAAAAAAACTACAGACACTGTCAAAACTGAAATAAAAAACAAAAAGACTGGAAGCACTCAGCTGTCTGGCAACATCTGAGGCAAGAGAAACAGAGTTAATATGTCAGGTCAATGACATATCATTGCAACTGGAAAGAACTATAACTTTACATGCTAAAAGTTTGTTAATATTCCAAACTCTATCAATTCCAATAGAAGGTTATCAACAAGAGACATCCAATCTCTTTCTGTCTGCTAGATACTGTCTGCCTTCTTGAGCAATTTCCACCATTTTCTTCTTTATTACATCACAGCTCAGGCTCTTAGTTCAACACCCTGAGAATAATGTACATATAATGAAAGTAAAGTTTTTGGGTGGTGATGCTGACTTTTGTATACTAGGTTTGTGGCCAATGGTGCCTTCCTGCTCTGAAATGCCCTGCTAGAGTTCTTGGGTATTGGTGGCGGAGCAACTCATTTGTAATGGGGCATGTCGGTATCAAGTGCCACTGGGGGCACATCTTAGGAGTCCATCTGCTCTAAAGGGCCTGCAATACACAGAACTACCCTCTCCTATTGTTAAGTACAACAGCGCTGGCATAAGTTTTCCAGTCTTTTCATTGTCCTTTGCAGCTGCGCCTCAAAGGAGCCTCCCCTCAATGTTGATGGCAATGCTCATTTTCAAGAGGTATCTTATCTTAATAGGAGACAAGTCCACTGTGTCAGAGGTAGTCCATGTAGATAGATAGAGGATTGGCTAACAAATAAAAGACAGAGAGTTGGGATAAGGGAGACACCTCCTGGATGGCAACCTGTAACTACAGCAATCAGTGTTGGGATCACAATATTTATAAGATATATTAATGACTTGGATAAGGAAAGTGAATTTACAAGTTTGCAGATGACACAAAAATAGGTGGGAAGGCAAGTGGTGAGGATAACACAAAGAGCCCGCAGAGGGACATAAACATGTTAAATGAGTGGGCAAAAAAATTTGACGGTTGGAATATAATGTGGGAAAATGTGAGGTTATCCAACATTGGCAGGAAAAATAGAGGGGCTGAATATTATTTAAATAGAGAAAGGCTTCAGAAATCTACAGAACAGACAGATTTGAGACTCCTTGTGCTCGTATACAATTTCAACAAGTAATAGGGAAAGCAAAAGGAATAGTAACATTTATTTCAAAGGGAGTGGAGTATAAAAATAGGGAAGTCTTGTTTAAACTATACAAGGCACGAGTTAGACCACAGCTGGAATACAGTGAACAGCTTTGATCCCCTTATCTGAGGAAAGACACCCTAGCATGGGAGAAAGCCCAAGGAAGTTTCACTAGGTTGATCCCATGGAGGGACTGTCTTATGAAGAGAAGTTGAGTAAGCTGGACCTGTTCTCATTGGAGTTTAGAAGAATGAAAGGCCGATTGGTGACCTTATTAAAACATACATTGAAACATGACAGAGCTTGACAGGGTGGATGCTTAAAAGCAATTTCCCCCTTGTCAGGGAGTCTAGGACCAAAACGCACAATCTCAAAGAAAGGAGTCTCCTGTTTAAGACAGGAATGAGGAGGAATTTCTTCTCGCTGAGGGTGATGATCTATTCAATTCTCTACCATAAAGAGGAATTGAAGCTGGGTCATTAAGTGTAGTCAAGGCTGAGATAGACAACTTTTTAATCAGTATGGGAATCAAGGGTTATGAGGAAAAGGCGAGAAAGCGAAGTAGACGCTTATCAAATCCGCCCTGATCTCATTGAATGGAGGAGCAGACTCAGTGAGTTGAATGACTTATTTCTGCTACTACTGCTTAAGATCCAATGTGATAACGCGCTTATGCTCCCTTGCCTTCCTTTTCTTAACAAGTTTTATAAAGTTAGCCCCTTCTCCCCCCGGAGATATCTCACTCTACTCCTGGAGACTTCACCCACAGAGCCTCCGAACTGGCTGACTTTTCTGTCTTTCCCCAGCTCACACGATACTCTCTTCACCTCATAGCAGCATTTTGGTGAAAGTTTGTCTTAGGAGTGGTGAACTCACCCTTTTGATAGCCCATGGCAGCAAATTCGAATAGTAGGGAATATATTTACTAAATTTATTCAAGCACAAAAACCCATCCTGCTGTTGTACATAAACTCTCTCCCTCAGTCCCACTCCAGCCGCAATCTATGTGAAGTTGTTTATTTTGGTAGAAGGACTAAAAATCGGATCATTACTCAAACAGAGGATGACCTCAGAATCTGAGATGCAGAGAGATTTAAGCGTTCTGGAGCTTTATTCACAAAATATCAGTATGCAAATACAGCGTGCACTCAATATGACTAATGGAATGTTATTTTTTATTACAAGAGGAAATGAATATGAAAGTGAGGATATAGAAAGCAAAAGACTGTGGATGCTGGAGACCTGAAATAAAAACAGAAAGTAATAAAGCAGCTCAGCAGGTCTGGCAGCATCCGTGGGGAGAGAAATAGAGTTATTATTCTGAAGTGAATGACTCTTCTTTAGAACAGCATGTTCTGTTTTTATCACAAAAGTAAAGATATATTCTATTTTACACGGCATTGGTGAGACCACATCTCAAATACTTTGATAGTTTTTTTTAAGGAAGGATGACAATGCACTGGAGACAGTTCACTGGAGTTTAACTAAATTAACAGCTCAAATGAAGGAGGGTTGGACAGGGCCACCCTTGTTCCCACTGGAGTTTAGAAGAGTGAAGGGTGATTTGTTTGAAGTTTATAATATTCTGAATGGTGTTGATAAGTTGGACATGGAAAGGATATTTCCTCTTGTTGGTCAGTCCTGAAACAGGAGACACTGTTTTAAAATGAGAGGTGGCCTTTTGAGGACAGAGATGAGAAGGATATTTTTCTCTAAGAAGGTTACACAACTTGGGAATTCTTCACCTCAGCAGGCAGCAGAGGTGTTGGTGGGTGGGGTGGGGGGGGGGGGGGGGGGGCAGGTGGCGGTCATCAAGTATTTTTAAGGAGGGGATGGAAAGATTGTTAGGGAGGGAATCAAGGGTTATTGAGAGTAGATGAAAATGCAAAAACTGAAACACAAACAGATCACCCATGAGTGGCAGAGCGGGTTGAGGGACTGAATGGTTTACTAAAGCTGCTATTTCATATGCTTGTATGTACCTTTCATGTGGAAAGTGAAATCAGGCAGATTGTATAACAGGGAGTTAATTCCTTAATGCCAAACTTACATCATTGTCTAAGATTAACATGACCACTAAGCAGTAACTGAGTTATATCAATGTAGATCTCATTTAATCGGGAGAGTAATGATTATTTTATGTGATCAATAGAATCCCTACAGTGTGGAAGCAGGCCATTTGACCCATCATGTCCACACAAACCCTCCAAAGAGCAATCCACTCAGACCCCCACCCTATAACCCTGAAATTTCCATGGCTAAACCACCTAGCCTGCACATCTTTGGACACTATGGGCAATTTCCCATGACCAATCCACCTTTCTTTTTCTTTATTCATTAACGGGATGAGGGCGTCGCTGGTGAGGCAGCATTCATTGCCCAGAGGGCAGTTCAGAGTCAACCACATTGCTGTGGGTCTGGAGTCACATGTAGGCCAGACTAGGTAAGGATGGCAGTTTCCTTCCCTAAAGGATATTAGTGAACCAGATGGGTTTTTCTGACAATCGACACTGGATTCATGGGTCATCATTAGGTTTTTAATTCCAGATTTTTTTTTTACTGAATTCAAATTCCACCATCTGCCATGGTGGGATTCGAACCTGGGTCCCCAGAACGTTATCTGGGTCTCTGGATTAACAGTGTAGCGATAATACCACTAAGCCATTGCCTCCCCTAACCTGCACATCTTTGGATTGTGAGAGGAAATCCACGCAGACATGGTGGAAACTCCAAACAGGCAGTTGCCTAAGGCTGGATTCAAACGTGGGTCCCTAGTGCTGTGAGGCAGCAGTGCTAACCACTGAGCCACCTTGCCACCCAATAACCCCACCAAAGTCGTCCGTCTTTATGTCAAGATACCATTACTTTCGGCAGCTTAAACACTGTGACAGCATGATTACTCTATCATACCAAAGACTGCTCAAAGACAAAAACAACTTGCATTTGTTCAGTACCTTCAACATTGAAAAACATACCACGATGCTTCACAGGAGTACTATCAAACAGAAATTGACTCTGATGCACAAAAGGAGATCATAAGCCTCGGGCTTTCAGGGACACCTTAAAGAGGGCCAGTAGGAGAGCGAGTTGGATACCTTTTGTTTACTGAGGATTCCTGGGCATGAATGATATGCCACTTCAAGCCAGCCTAAATGAGTACGAATTTGTTTGCTGGAACATGTTCAAGCCTAGCACCCTTTTTTGAATTACTTGAGAGCCAATAGTTTGTTTTTATCTCTATGGCAATGCCTTGGCTAATCAGAGCCCACTTACCAACCAACCAGCCCCCATTTTCTCTTGTAGTGGAACATGTTGTGATCCTTTGAAACCTGGTATCTTGCATTTGTCCTGATGAGCACAAGAGGGAAAAAGCCTCTCGTTTCAATGACCATGTTTCATTCTTAGGTGTTCTGACTCTTTTTTTTTGTATGGGAAGATGGAGCACCGAGAATTCAGCCAAGGCTTTGCTGTTAAGATTTTTCTTTTGTCACAAAACCTTTCACAGTTTTTCAAGATCGGAGAGCTGTCTGATTAATTTCTGTTTGGTATTTGAGGGGCCCTGTTGCTGTTATTTCACACATGAGTATATCCCATCGTCAAGAAACACAGCGCACATACCCAACCCCAAGGCAGTCGTTAGAAACCACTGCCACTTATTCAAGTTTCAAAACATGCCTTGTTTTTATGCTACTTCTATTTAAAATAAATATAATTCTCAAGTTAGTTGACATCAAAATTCTATTCAGTGAATAAATTGATTTGATTCAGTGCTGTTCAATTTTCAGAAGATTATCCCATTAAATTATTAACCTATTCCTCTTCCTGATAGAACATTCTTCAATCTGATCCCACAGTGTTAAACTGGTTTTCTGTAATGTTCTGTAAACAGCATCATTTGCAATGTGAAAATTTATTATGCTCAGAAAGTGGGGCACTGACATATTTGTTTCCCTTAGACAGCACACAAGCCAACCTTCAAATCATTACTTGGTGATAAAGAGAGACACAATGAGAAGAAGTAAGAATACATTCAAGCAGAAAATGCTGAGGATATTCAGAAGGAGACAAGGCAAACAGTGAAGTGCTTTACAGGAGCAAATGAAATATGACAGATTAAGAAGCATTCAGATGATAACCAAAAGCGTTGTCAAAGAGATAGGTTTTAAAGATCAGCTCAAAGGAAGAGAGTGGTGGAGAGGTAACTGAAACATTATATCAAGATTTGACTAATTTCTTCTTGTGACTAAGTGTTCCATTTGGAAAGATAGTATCTAGTCAGAGTGACTGCTGGAATAAAGAATTCAGGGAACCAATAGGTCCTCAGCTTTGGTTTGAGGACATAAAGGATCGGAATATATAACATTCAATTTGTGATTATGATCTATGTTTCTGTGATAGTGGGAAGCCAGAAGATTGGGAAGCCTTTAAAAACCAGCAAAGGTTAACTAAAAAATCAATAATGGGCAAGAAGGTGAAATATGAGAGTAAGCTAGCTAGTAATGTAAAAGATCATTGCAAGAACATTTTAAGGTAAGAGAGAGACAAGAGTGGACATTGGACCGCAAATGATCTCAGAGAAATAGTAATGGGGAATAAAGAAATGGTGCTGAACTAAATGGGTACTTTGCATCAGTTTTTACAGTGGAACACACCAGCAACATTCCAGAACTTCAAGACAGTTGGGGGCAGAGGTGAGTGTAGTGGCCATCAATAAGGGGAAAGGCACTGGAAAAGCTGAAAGGTCTGAAGGTGGATAAATCACCTGGACCAGATGGTAGCTGAAGAGGTTGTAGAGACATTACTGGAGTCAGGGAGGGTCCCAGAGGACTGGAAAATATGTAACACCCTTCTTTAATAAGGGAGGGGGGCGCAGAAGACAGGCAACTAAAGGTTGGTTAGCCCAGCCTTAGTCATTGGTAAGATTTTAAAGTCCATTATTATAGAGGAGATTGTGGAGTATTTGGAAGTGCATGGTAAAATAGAGCTAAGTCTGCATGGCTTTGTCAAGGGGAGGTCATGCCTGACAAATCTATTAGACTTCTTTGAGGAGCCGATGAGCAGGTTAGATAAAGGAGATCAGTGGACATGATCTGTTTGAATTTCCAGAAGGCCTTTGACAAGGTTCCTTACAGAGAGCTGCTAAATAAGATAGAGCCCATGGTGTTAGGGGCAAGGTACTTTTCAGGATGGCAGCCACTAACTAGTGGAGTTCAACAGAGGTCACCGCTGGGACCACAACTATTCGCGCTATACATTATTGATTTGTACCAAGGGCATTGCTGCTGAGTTTGCAGATTAACAAAGATAGGTGGAGGGACAGGGAGTATTGAGGAAGTGCAAAGGCTGCAAAAGGACTTGGACAGGCTAGACAAGAACATAGCACATAGAACATAGAACATAGAACATAGAACAGTACAGCACAGTACAGGCTCTATGGCCCATGATGTTGTGCCGACCTATTATCCTACTAAGACCAATCTACCCTGCATACCCTACATTTTACTATCCTCCATGTGCCTATCCAAGAGTCGCTTAAAAGTCTCTAAAGTATCTGAGTCCACTTCCACTGCCGGCAGCGCATTCCACACACCCACCACTATCTGTGTAAAGAACCTACCTCTGACATCTCCCTTATACCTTCCTCCAATCACCTTAAAATTATGTCCCCTCGTAATAGTCATTTCCGCCTTGGGAAAAAGTATCTAACTATCCACTCTATCTATGTCTCTCATCATCTTGTACACCTCTATCAAGTCACCTCTCATCCTTCTTCACTCCAATGAAAAAAGCCCTAGCTCCCTCAACCTTTCCTCATAAGACCTGCCCTCCAGTCCAGGCAGCATCCTGGTAAATCTCCTCTGCACCCTCTCTAAAGCATCCACATCCTTCCTGTAACGAGACGACTGGAACTGAACACAATATTCCAAGTGTGGCCTAACCAGGGTTTTATAGAGCTGCAGCATAACCTTGCGGCTCTTAAACTCGATTCCCCTGCCAAGTGGGCAAAGAAGTGGCAGGTAGAATACAATGTGGCAAATTGCGAGATATGCGCTTTGTTAGGAAGAACAGAGGCACAGACTATTTTCTAAATGGGGAAGGGCTTTGGAAATCTGAAGTGCAAAGGGACTTGGGCGTCCTAGTTCAGGATTCTTTTAAGGTCAACATGTGGTTCAGTTGGTGGTTGAGAAGATAAATGTAATGTTGGCATTCATTTCAAGAGGGCTTGAATACAAGAGCAGAGATGGACTTCTGAGGCTGTATGAGTTTCTGGTCAGACCGCATTTGGAATATTGTCAGCAGTTTTGGCCCCGTATCTAAGGAAGGATGTGCTGGGGATGTCTTTGAAACTGACAGAATACTGAAAGGCCTGGATACATTGGACACGAAGAAGCTGTTTCCACTAGTAGGAGAGATTAAAACCTGGGGGCACAGCCTCAGAGTGAAGGGACAGCCCTTTAGAACTGAGATAAGGAAGAATTTCTTCAGCCGGGGGTGATGAATCTGTGGAACTCATTGCCACTGAAGGCTGTCGAGACCAAGTCTCTGAGTATATTTAAGACAGAAATAGATAGGTTCCTGATTAGTAAGGGGATCAATGCTTGCGGGAAGAAAGCAGGAGAATGGGGTTGAGAAACATGTTAGCTATGATAAAATTATGGAGCGGTCTCATTGGGCTGACTGGCCTGATTCTGCTCCTATATCTTATGGTCTGATTAATCAAGATTCTTAAGGAACTGGGCTGATGAAGGGTTCCTGGACTTAAAAATGTTCGCTCTGCTTTCTCTCCACAAATGTTGCCAGACCTACTGTGTTTCTCCAGAAATCTCTGTTTTTGTTTATTTCAGATCTCCAGCAGCCACAGTACTTTATTTAATGTTAAACTCTATTCAACTGACTCACCTGATTTCTACAGCTCAGTGGAAGATGCTTAGTAAGCCATAGTCTACAAGAGGATTATCCCATATACAATTTCACCCCCTTCACAGGGATGTCGTGCTGTCTCTCTCAAGTGGCGCATTCAATCACTTTCTCCCAGTGGCTGACAAACTCTTTCCAAAGTCACAATGTAATTTTTGCCAATCGACTCATGATCACAATTGCATAAAAAATTTCTTGCAAGGAACAGCACCCACTGCTGTGCATGACCTTCTTCACCTTCAACAAGGTCTTTGACTGCATCAACCTTGAAAACTAGTGAAATCTTCCTCAACTTAAGACTTCCCTCAGAAATTTATCACCATCCTCTGCCTACTCAAGGCTGTGGGGTAGAAGCAGGAGGTTGACATTAGATAATGATGCGCATTTGAAGTGTTGGTGCAGGCATAATGGGTTGAATGGCCTCGGTCTGTGCTGTAAGACCTCTGTGACACTCCACGATGACATGTAGACCATGATCCTCACCAACAGAACCACTACAGACCCGATCTCAAAGAAGATCTGATCTCGGTGAGTTACTGACAAGGCTGTGTCAATGCAGAAGCCCTTTTCCAGCATTTTTCACTCTGTAATACTGACTACTAATTGAGATATTACCACAGTGCCATTGTATCCTGTACGTGCAGACAGAAAAAAAATAAATGGATGTTAAATTGGCCATAATTCTTGATAATGGTTCACTAATGGCCAACCCATTTCTTCTTAATTAAAGAGCAAGCGTTCTCAGTGCTACAAATGGGTAACCTGTAGGAATCAGAACATCAGCCTCTGAGAACAATCATGATGTGATTGGATATCATTAATCACGACATGGCCTGATCCAATCACCTGCTGCAAATAGCTGCTGTTATTCTCATCGGGGATAAAGCCATGCTATTAGACTAAAAATTAACTAAAGAGTTTGGATTTCTGTTCACTTTTAGATGCTTTCTGTAAATGCTGAACTGGAGGGGAATATCCATCCACCCTTTGACATGTCCTTCAGGTGGGTGAAATTTTACACATGCTGATGATATCTAACACGACAAGTTTGTTGACTTGCCATTATTGCAACTTCCCTGAGGGATCAGCATTTATATTTCTGTCCTGTTGACACTCTTTTGGGCACCAGCTTGGAGGAGCCTACAGCTGTCTGAGCAGTTTCACCCCAAAAAAATTTTGTTGATGTTGGTTTTCACCAACATTATATTAAAGTGTGAAGCCTGGATTCAGATTAACATTAATTAATGTCGACATTTTGAGGTTATGCCGATTGGCAGAGCCTCTGTTTCAGCTTTGAAGAGCAATAACCTCCAGAGGTGACTATGTTTAAAAGTGAACCAGTACCCAGAAATAACCATTATTTTATTATACTACTTTCACATGATGACAAGACAACTATACACAGATGAGGAAGGTATCTCAAAAAAACCTCATCACCTCACAACATCCACCCAGAAAGATCACACAATCTCTTTCTGACATTGCAATGTCCAACTAAATTAAATTAACTTCTTTTATTCTGCTTCAAAGACATTTCCATCCATTGATTTTGTTTTATTCATTTGTGGCATTTATTGCCCATCCCTAGTTGTCCTTGAGAAGGTGGTGGTGAGCTGCCTCTTGAACCTCTGCAGTCCATGGTAGGCCCATAATGCCCTTAGGGAGGGAATTGCAAGATTTTGACCCAGTGTGAATGAAGGAACGGTGATATATTTCTAAGTCGGGACGGTGAGTGGATTGGAGGAGAACTTGCGGGTGATGATGTTTCCGTGTATCTGCTGCCTTTGTCCTTCTGTATTGAAGTGATGAGTATTAATTTAGGGTTAAAAAACAAAAACAAAGTTGCTGGAAAAGCTCAGCAGGTCTGACAGCATCTGTGAAGGAAAAAAGAGTTAACATTTTGGGTCCGGTAACCCTTCCTCAGAACGTTAACTGAGGAACGTTAACTCTGTTTTTTCCTACACAGATGCTGCCAGGCCTGTTGAGCTTTTCCAGCAACTTTGTTTTTGTTCCTGATTTGCAGCATCCGTAGTTCTTTTGGTTTTTATTAATTTAGGGGCTCAGCCGGCTGGACGGCTGGTGAGTGATGTCAGTTGTGTAGGTTCAGTTCCTGTACCAGCTGACATTACTATGAATATCTCACCTTCTCAATCTCATCTCTCAACTGAGGCGTGTTGACCTTCAAGTTAATACTCCAGCAGGCACACATCGGTTTTCATTCATGGTCTTCGTAAGACTGGCCTAGTTAATCCTTAAATTCATTCACAAAAATAAACCAACACCCTTTGTCATTCATCTAAAATCCAAATTCAGTATGTATTATATGTATAATATGTTTAATTACATTTTCCTGGTTTTCAAATCCATTCATTGTTCCTTCCACATTACTTTAATTTCCTCTAGCCCTACAACCCTCCGGATCTCTACACACTAATTCTAGCCCATTGATCATCCCTAATTTTAATTATTGCCCATTGGTGGCCAGGTCTTCAGCTGCCAAGGCCATAAGCCCTGCAGATCCCTCCTTAAACCTTTCCAATCCTTCACCTTTGCTTTCTCCTTTATAACATACCTTAAAACCTTAAAAAGTTCTGAGGAAGGGTCACCGGACCCGAAACGTTAACTCTGTTTTCTCCTTCACAGATGCTGCCAGACCTGCTGAGCTTTTCCAGCAACTTTGTTTTTGTTCCTGATTTACAGCATCCGCAGTTCTTTTGGTTTTTAAAACCTTCATCATTTAGTTATCTGCCCTAATATCACATTTTGTGCCTTAGTATCACATTTTGATGGATAATTGTTCCTGTGAAAAGCACAGGACCTTTCGTTGCATTAACAGCACTATATATATTTGTACAAGTTATATGTATGAGTAATTATTACAGATATTTTATACGTGCAAGTTGTTTTTGTTATAAATGCTAGCCACGTCAACTACACCCACATCCCATGAATGAAGAAATACAATCTGAGTGAAGAACTTCCAAATGTCAGTCTGAAACTTTCATTTCACTAATTTGGCCATATAATCCCGATAGTGCGTAAAGAGGCCATTCAGCCCATCAAACTTGACTGTCCAAAGAGCATCCCTCCCTATATCCATAACCTTGCATTTAACATGGCTAATCCACTTAATCTGCACATCCCTAGACTGAAGACAATTTAGCATGGCCAATCCGCCTAACCTACACATCTTTGGACAGTGGGAGGAAACTGGAGCACCCGAAGGAAACCCACGCAGACACGGGGAGAACGTGCAAACTCCACACAGACAGTCACCAAAGGCTGGAATCAAACCTTGGTCCCTGGCGCTGTGAGATAGCACTGCTAATGCTGTTTTGTCTGACAGTCTTGTTAAGATGACAGCAGTGTTCCAGGTAATGTATAAAGTCATCCCTCAGTTACTGGAAAACCCATATTTCTCCAGGCATTTCCCACATCCACATGGTAATATCGTTGAACTAGAATCCAGTAAACCCAGATTAATGTCCTGGAGGAAATGGGCTCATGACCATGACAGATGGTGAAATTCGAACTCAATAATTTTTTTTTAAAATGTAAGCATTTTGTGGATTGTTATAAAAACACATCTGGTTCACTAATGTCCTTCCAGAAAATACATCTGCCATCCTTACCCGGTCTGGTCTATGTGTGAATCCGGACCCACAACAATGTGGCTGACTCTTAACTGCCCTCTGAAATGGCCAAGCAAACCACTCAGTTCAAAGGTAATTGAGGATAAGCAATAAAATTTGCCTTGCTACTGACACCCACATCCACTGAAGGGTTAGCAAAACATGATGTTGTAAAATTAATGCCTTTTAGATCTTTGCTTAAGCTGAGTGAAACATACTTTTTAATATCAATATTGGGACTGCTTTAAATTTTTTAATTCATTCATGGGATGAAAGCACCACTGGCATTTATTGCCCATCCCTCATTGCCCAATGGTCAGTTAGGAGTCAACCACATTACTGTGGGTTAGACCAGGTAAAGATGGCAGTTTCTTTCCCTAAAGGACATTAGTGAATCAGATGGATTTTTACTGAAAGTCGACAATGGATTCATGGTTGTCATTAGACTCTTAATTCCAGAGTTTTCTTGAATTCAAATTCCACCATTTGGCATGGCAGGATTTGAACCTGTGTGTGTAGAACATTACTTGGGTATCTGAATTTACAGTCCCGCGATAGTACCACAAGGCCATCGCCTCCCCTTAAACCTCCCCTTATATTTCACTGGTGTATTCAAGATGATGAAGGCCCAGTGGTTAGCACTGCTGCCTCACAGCACCAGGAACCAGGGTTCGATTCCACCCTCAGGCGACTGTCTGTGTGGAGTTTGCACATCCTCCCCGTGTCTCCCACGGTTTCCTCCGGGTGCTCTGGTTTCCTCCCACAGTCCAAAGATGTGCAGGTTAGGTGGATTGGCCATGGGAAATTGTCCATAGTGTTCAGGGATGTGTAGCTTATGGGGTTGGGGATGGGTCTGGGTGGGATGCCATGAAGGTTGGTGTGGACTTATTGGGCTGAAGGGCCTGTTTCCCACACTCTAGGAATTTTATGATCTAAGAACTAAACAGATTCAATTCTTCAGAATACATCCAGCAACAAGGTGCCTGGAGCTGGCTGGGTTTCCCAGAAAAAAATGCACAAAGATTTGAGGAAGAACCGGAGCCCAGTGTCAATGTGTCTTTTTTGCACCCTCTATCCAAGGTTATTGCTTTGTTCGCTTGGGAAATATGCCTTTTTGAGGTTGCCCCTCCCAATGTGATTAAAAATTGTTGATGGAAACTAAGTGGGCAGTCTTTTCTCACTTTTGTTTTAAGAGGAAGATACTCAATGAGCTTACCATCTACCTTTCCATGCAACTCATAGTTGGCGTACACTGCTAACGAAACCCAATATTTGATCATGTACCTCTCATCTTCCATCTTCATTGTAAACATTGCATGAGACACTAAGTTGAAAACCCTGTGAAAATTGACAAGTGCTATATAAATCAGATGTTACAATGTCTCTTCATCCCATATCAAGCCAAAATATAACCTTGCATTGCTCACGAGACTGTATGTGTCTTTCTCACTCAGCATTGAGCCTCCACAACAGGGTATCTGTGACACCACACTCCAGGAGAACTACTTAGAGAATCACCGGTGGGGTCGATCTTAATTTTCTGC
The DNA here is from genome assembly GCF_021869965.1 of Rhincodon typus. Taxonomy (NCBI): domain Eukaryota; kingdom Metazoa; phylum Chordata; class Chondrichthyes; order Orectolobiformes; family Rhincodontidae; genus Rhincodon; species Rhincodon typus. Next base: position 43,344,202 of record NC_063349.1, read on the forward strand.
AACCGTGATTTCAATCAAATCAAAACTGATGAGACAGGTAAAGTATGCTGCTGACCCTTGTCCCTATTTTGCACCATCTCTCACATAGAAAAAACATAGAAACATCAGTAAAATTATTGTTCAGAAGAAGGACATTCAGCCCATCATGTCCTTACCAGTCAATATAAAGTTATCAAGCCTAATCCCAGATCTTAACATGTAGTCTTGGAGTTACAGCTCCATTGTGTACATATGAACAATTTGGATGAAAGAATCAAATGTAATATTGCCATGTTTGCAGATCGCACAAAACTAGGTAGTATTGCAACTTGTGAGAAGGATATGAAAAGGGTCAGCGTGATTACGACAACTTGAGCAAGTAGGCAGCTACAGGGCAGATGCAGCATAACATAGGTACGCATGAAATTGTCCACTTCAGTAGGAAAAACAAAATGGCACAAATGGAGTTAGTTGATCTACAAAGAGATAAGAAGGTCCTTGTAGATATTTTCTGATCAACCAATTCAGAGGTGTTATCAGACACTTCTGGAGTAGATGGGACTTGAACCTGATCTTCCTGATTCAGAAGTAGGAACACTATAACTATGCTAAAAGAGCTATCTAAAAATAAACTGATACATAATGCAGTCCAGTACCATCTTGAATATATAGATATCTTTAATCAATGTGTTCAGATATCTATGACACACCTCTGAAACAGATCGGACTAGGAACCCGGGTCTCTTGGAATGTATGTACAGGCATTAACACAGCACCACAGCATCAGTGATTGTCATAAAAACACATCTGGTTCAATAATGTCCTTTCAGGAAGTAAATCAGCCATCCTTACCTGGTCTGGTCTACATGTGACTCCAGACCCATGACAATGTGGCTGTCTCTTATACACTCGTCACTGAAAACAAGCATGCAGGCACAGCAAGCAGTTAGAAAGGACAAAAGACTGTGGAGGCCAAGTTAAGGAACATACTTACAAAAGAAATTGATACATTGTGGCGAAAGTTGTCAAGGGATATGGGAGAGAGTGGGAACATGGTGCTGAAATTAAAGGATCTGGACATTTCTATGTTTTTCTACTTTCTAAGTGCAAATCGCACCTGGAAGGGCCAAGTGCAATAGATGTACAGAAACACCATCTCCAGCAAGTTCCTCTCCAAGCCACACACCATCTTCATTTGGAACTACAGGCAAATTCCCAGGTTGTGAATGTGTTCAGGTGTCCATTCACAAATCCATTTGTACATAAGTCAGGATGCAATGTGTGATCTCATAAAGGGGTGTAATTTTAAAGTCTTGACATACAAGTATTTCCGGTACTTATGAACAGTTCCTTTCTATTGGACTGCATTGTGGTCTGACTTGTGTTCAGACTTCAGAACGGAACAGGCTTGCGACCCAGTCCACTTGCAACCCAGGGGCTTCCCTCAGCCTCCTTTGTTCTAAGGTACACAACCCCATCCCTATCCAATAATTCTTCATTGTCACAAATCTCCATTCCTGACAATAATCTTGTAAATCTCCTCTGTACTCTTGTAATCTAGTCTGATCAGATCCTTCCAGACTTGCACTCAAGTGTACTAACTCTGGCGGAACTAGCATTTTATATGCAAGTCAAAGGGAATGGGAAGAAAGTGGGAAAAGAACACTGAAAAAAAAACACTGTTTTCTCCTCCACAGATGCTGCCAGACCTGCTGAGCTTTTCCAGCAACTTTGTTTTTGTTCCTGATTTACAGCATCCGCAGTTCTTTTGGTTTTGAAGGGATATGTGCCCTGTTCCTGCTATGTTTCTGTACAGTTCTAACATATCTTCCCTGCTCTTCAAGTCCGTATCTCAGCCAATAAAACAAGATCCGATGCACCTATTAAATTACCATATCTACCTGTCCTGTTACTTTCAGGGATCTGTGGACATGCTGTCTAAGACTTTTCAACATTTCTCAGAATCCTCCCATTTACTGCATATTCCTTTGTCTTGTATTACCTCTCCCAGTGCATCCCTTTACATTCCTTGGGTTTGAGATCCATTTGCCACTTGTCAGCCCACCTCACAGCTAATTTCAAAGGAATTTCTCCAGATTTTGTGGCTTTTTTGTGCTCCCCATGCTTTCTTCACCTGGCTGCAGATGTGCTCCTGAGCTGGAAAGTGATTTCAGCGCCTCACTAATGAGTTGAATATTAACAGGACTACTGGATGGGATTTAATGCACTCCCATGACGATTTCATAGAGGGGGGGGCATGTGCATTTTAATTTGGCAGGAGGGTGTCCCACAGAGCTACAGCTTACACCTATAGGCATAATTCTACCATAGCACAATCCTTTCCTGTATAACACTCATAGCCATTCAGTCCTCACAGCAGGAGATCCTTTTAACGTTAGTCAAATGTACCGTCAGAAAAATGAGCACAATTAATTGACCAAGCAAAGTGCTGTTCATCAGCAGATGCAATAACCACACTGTCTCACAGCAGAAAGATATTAAATGGAACGCACATTACGATGTGCTGTAGCTAATATTGGCCATTACTTTTGATAATAAAAGAGAAGATTAATACCACTTATAATGATTTAGGAGCCATCAAAGATTGTGCCGAAAGTTTGGGCCAGGAATACTGGACTAAACAGTGTGGACTCTGATAATGACTGTTGTAAAATGTAAGATTAGAATCACCAAATCAGAATGTTACAGCACAAGACACCATTCAACCCATCATGCTGTTTGAAAGCATCGTCCTATCATCCCATTCCCTTGCTCTTTGCTCATCTTAGGGGGCCATTTGGCTTGGATGGCTGGTTCGTGATGTAGAGCGACACCAACAGCATGGGCTCAATTCTGCACTCTGGCTGGGATTACCGGGAAGGGCTTTCCTCGACCTCTCCCCTCGCCTGAGGTGTGCTGACCCTCCGATTAAACCACAAACTGCCATCTCTCTCTCTCATGAAAGAGCGGGACTATGTTGACATTAACTTTTACCTTCATTTCCCTGCAATTTGTTTTTGTTTTTTTTAAGTCAAGATCCAACAAATCTCTAATTATTTGTAATTCTTAGGGTTTTGCCTATTTCTAATTTGAAACAATTGGATGGCATTTCAATGCCACAGATCTGCTGCTTGTGACATCCTTCAAACACATTCATCACTCTCTGGCAGAAGAAATTTTTCCTTCTCTCAGTCTTAAATGGGAAATCCTTACTTTGGTCCTAGAATCTCCCACAAAGGTAAACAAACTCTCTGTATCTACAATGTCAAGTGTTTGAAGAACCTTACATGTTTCAATAAGATCTCCTCTAATTCTTTTAAATACCAATGAGACCGAAGGGTCTGTTTCCATGCTGTATAACTCTACGACCCTATAAGTACCGACTAAACCTACTTAACTTCTCCTCATAAAGAAATCCCTCCATACCCAGAATTAATCTTGTAAACGTTCTCTGGACTGTCTCAACTTAAGATTAGTGCCAAAACTGCTAACAGTATTCTAGGTGTGGTCTAACTAGAGCCTTGTATAGCTTGAGCAATACCTCCCTACCTTTGTACTCCCTGCCCTTGAAATCAAAGCCAATATTCTATTTGCCGCCCCTGTTAGCCGCTGAACTTGGGTGTTAGCTTTTTGTGACTAATGCAAGAAGACCACCAAACCCCGCCATACTGAAGCTTGCTGCAGTCTTTTTCCCCAAGGGTCGTGGCTGTTCAAGAAGGCACTTCACCACCAACTTCACAAGGGTATTCTGGATTGGGCAACAAAGGGGCTGATTTAGCAAGCGACACTAACATCCCATGAAGCAATAATTAGAAAAATGTATGAAATATGGTGGCCAATTTGCACGCAGCAAATGACAATTAAGTAATTGACAAAAGAAGGGGGGCTCAAAAAACGAACCACTATTGGGAGCACAAACGGGTGCATCACCAAACCTGAAGGCCAGATTTGTGACACTCAATATTCTAAACGTGGTGCAAGAGCCCTCTTATGGCACAGTGGTAGTGTCCGTACCCATGGCCTGGAGGCCCAGGTTCAAGTCCTATCTGCTCTAGAGGTGTTTAAAAGCATCTCTAAACAGGTGGGTTAGGAAGTATCTAAGTCTGATTCAAATTCTGTTAAAATAATCTCTTTCAACACCTTTTAAGACTCATCCCAATACCTCATTAGTTTGGCTAACAACCACTGATTAATTTTATTGATGACTTTGAATTAGGCAGATATTTGTGGACACTCATTGACCCTCTATAGCATCAGTGAAACACAGAGCTTCTTTCACCATATTAAAATAATTACAAGTTTATTTATTTGTTTATATTCAAAATACATATTAAACATATATTTACTGTATAATTTTAATGTAATTATGATTTTACAAAATATATCACAAACTGTACACTTCATGACATATTAATCCATATATTCTCCATCTGTGAGTGTCATACACGATGCAGTGATTGGTCAGACTCACAACAGGAAGTTCACACCACGTTACCCCATCAACAGTGCGTCAATCACAATGGGATAAGACAGCAGCAGAATGAACCAGAACATTTCAATTTCAACATTTTAGCTCACATTTACTTCAAAATAGTTACACAGTGCTAATCAGCGGCATACGAGTAATGCACAGTCTTTACTCTTTTACAATATTTACTATTGGTGTTGGTACATCTATCTGCATTACCACTAGATTATAGTCACAAAAATGTATCGCAGCACACTGCAAGTGTGTTAAGAAACCGTCGCTAAATGGTGTCTCCTTTTTATTCAGTCCAAATATAATTTTTACTTCTCCCAAAGTGTTTTTTTAAAACAACCATTTCTTGTTGACAACATTGGGCAGAGTGTTAGAAAGGCCCCTGACAACAGGGACACCAGGACAATTCTTTTGTTTATAAAAATGCTCTGGAAAAATCTTGTGCAGATTTTAAAAAAAAACTTTGCAACAGAACAGTTTATCACATGTACACCATTGATATGTGAAAATGCTAGGTTGAAACACACTAATTAAACTTGCATATCTCCTGCTTAGCATATCCAATCCTTACTGGTCATTGTATCAGAATGAGCAAAAGTATTTTTTCGCCAAGCTTGCAATTGCATCAAGTCTTTATGTTTTGCAGTTTTAGTTTTGTGGCGTTAAATTCAGGCGCTGACTAAATTTTAAAGCAGTTTGCAATTTTAACACATCCATTTTGAAAAATGGAAGTGTTAAAATTGCAAACTGTTTTAAAATTGGACGAATCCCTTTCACTCTGGCAAAGTTAAAGGATCCCTCCAATTTTGCCTTGAAACTATGGGAGGTTATAACTTTATAGCCCATGATTTTATTTCTTTAAAACTATCATTTGTGTCCATTCTTGGACAGATTATGATTAGAACCATCTCTAATCAAAGCCTTCAGAGAATTAAGCAATTGCCAAGACCTGATCTAGACAATTAAACAGGAATCAAAAAGTTTTAATTAAAGCAGATGTATCTGTGTAATTCAATCAACATTAGAAATGCTCAGGCTTAGGGTGCATTACTCAAAGATACTGGGGTTAGAGCTCTTACTGATTGCCGCGATTACTATTTAGAACTTTTTACATCAATGACACACAAATGTTAGATTCATGAGCTTTTTTGCATGTCTTTTAACTCATATAGCATCACAGCGAAGAGGATGCAGCTGTTTCTATCACTACTAAATAAACTGAGCCTGAAAGTGTGGCAGAGCTGGGTTCAATTGAAGCACTCAGAGGGCATTAGATGATTATTTAAATCAAAACAATTTGCAGAGATATGGGGAAGGAGCAGCAGAATGGCACTCAGTCATGATGCACACTCGGGGAGCCAATGAACAAATGATGGGCCAAATGGCTTTCTTCTGTGATTCTGTGAGGCACTTAAGATGCTATAAGCTTTGAAAATGACATTGATATAAAGGGCTAATGGATTGCATTTACTGATTGTCATTACTGACAGCTGACTTCTAATGTGGGCGTTGTGATTGGTGATTAAGTTAGTGACAGGACTTAGTGAGTGGACGTCAGAAGTCTTTTGCAAGAAATCTGCAATGGGGCTGGTGCCGAATCCTGAAAACCACTTCCTACCCACCAGTGTGCAGAACACTCCAGAGAAATTCCAAGGGACATCAGAAGTAGACTGTTGGGATGTTAACCTGCATCTTAAACATAGTGGCTGCAAGCTGCCAGCTTCCAGTGCCAGATAAGAAGGACACTCTCCTGGTTCCCAGGTAACTGCCTGTGTCATGGCAACAGACTTTGCAGCTTATGTTTGTCATCAAGTACCTCAATTGCAGTATAGCCCCGGCTGTTCTCTTTTCATATTCATACTTCAAAATCGTTCACATCTGAGTCTCAGCTTCTAAGGGTTACCCCACAGGTTTTATTCTCTACAAAGTACAAAGTCTGTCTTTTTAGAGTGGATCCTTAAAAGGACCTCATCACAATGACAGGTTTAGGCTGGTCTTCCAACAAGAATGAGAGATCAAGGGGCGAACTAGTCGAGGAGGTTTAAAATGATTAATGAGGTTAATACAGCAGAAACTCTATTCCTCTAGTTGTGCTGGGGGTTTTGGGGGTGGGGGTTTTGGGGGTGGGGGGGGGAGGGTGGAGATATAAATCAAAGGGCCATGGGCTCAAAGCGCAGGCCATTTAGCTTCTTCACACAAAGGGGAATGGAAATTTGGAACTCTGTCTCCCCTCTCCCCTCCGAAAGCTGATAAGGCTTGGCACCAATTGAAAAAAACGTCAAGACTAGGATCGGTGGATTTTTTTTACGAGAGGAATTCTGGATGCTGAAAGTACTAGGAATAATCAGCAGGTCAAGCAGCATCTTTGGGGATAGGACACTTCAGATCTGTAGCCTAATGGCACAACCATTTGATCAGAATTCTTCACCAAGACGGGCAAATAGGTGTAAGGTACAGGTAAACCACTATCAAACTGAATGAGCGAGACAGGCTAGGGGGGTTGAATGGTCTCCTTGTATTCCCAGTTTCCTAATCAAAGGATTTTCAGCAAAGGGTAATCTCCATCACTGACACTTTCACATGATAGTGATCACTTGTAGCTCTTTGCAGAGTATGTGGACCATCAGCTCTGTGCAATCATTTGACAGTGTTGTGGGCTTCAATTACACTATCAATAAGACAGACAATTCCAGATGCCCTCCAGCAACAATCCAGAGATATTCGCCTTGGACAAGCAGCATTTCTACGGTGTGGGTGGCAGTTTTGGAGATGGGCAGGATCCTTGGCTGTCAAAGCTGGTCGCTCGACCTGGTGCCTGTAACAGAATCATTTCAGAATTACTCCAAAAGCCAACACCTGTGATTCTGCTTTTATCTATAGAGAACTTGTAATTGTATAAACGATGGTGACACATTTCACAATATTTTACATTCAAAGTCTAGTCACTGTTTTTCGAGTAGGGAAGCACGGGAACCAGTTTTCACCCAGGAAGATCCAACAGACCATGGGAAACCAAAGAGGGGATTATGGGTATCTTTGGTAAAGTTAATTGAGCATCATTCCCATCACCTGAGTGCGCAAATTGGGCCTCAATGTATTTCACCCAGCAAAGAGGCTCTCTGAAGTACAGCAATTCCTCGGCGCCGACCCTCCGACGGCACGGTGCTCCCTCGGCGCTGACCCTCCGAAAGCACGGCGCTCCCTTGGCACTGGTACAGTGTTATGTTGTCATTGGGTCAGTATGGAGGAAGCACTACATGGTCGGAGGGTTTCAAAAGACATTTAATGGAATTTTTACGCCTTAAGCTGTGTAAAAAGCTAAGGGTATAGACTGGGAAAGTCACAAGTGAGTTTCTAGCTGTCGGGAATTGTAGCTATTTGATATTGTTTTGGAGTTGGGCTGGGATGTCAAGTCTGCAGATGTAAGTTGTACCCATTCAGCCTTTGGCAACTCCCTCTGAAAGCCCTTCAGGGTGTGTGAAAGTGGAAAAAAAAACAGAAAAAGGGGCTGCTGGAACATTTCCTCTCAACAGCTCCTGAACATATTGCTTCTGAGGAAATCCTGTTGGCAGTGTCATGTATGACCATTTGCCCAAGCAAGCCATCTAAAACATTTCGTATCTTCTCCTTTCATTTTCAGAGAATTAACTAGTGTTTGGCCAAATGTGGGCAAAAATGACCAAGGGTAAATATTTCAAACTGTGTTAACCTGTCCTCCTTCAGCTGTTGAATCAATATGGCTTTTACAACAAAACAATAATTTTGTTGTTAAAGAAACCTAGTTGATAGATCTTGTTATTTTAAACCTAATGCAGATAAAATGTATAACTGGCCATGTCAGCAACTGGAAAAAAACAATAGTAGGTCTAGAGAGAGGTAGTGCGCTCCTCTTCATCTCAGTCATAATGCTTGTATATTCTTGCAAAGTCCATCTTGTTTACCAATGTTTGAGGAAGAAAAATATGATGTCCTGACCTAGTCTGGCCTAGACAGAAGTCCAGACCCACAACAAACCTTCAGTGCTCCGTGAGATGGCCCCGAATGATACCTCGTTGTCAAGATGGTGGTGCCTTGCCCTCCCGTCATGGGTATGTTGTGATTTTGCAGAATTATTTGGAGGGGAGTACTAGGAGTACGTTGGGGATCAGTTAGCTGGACAGCTGGTTTGAGATGCAGAGTGATGCCAACAATGTGGGTTCAATTCCCCCACTGACTGAGCTTATCATGAAGGTCCCATCTTCTCAAGCTCACCTCTCACCGGAGACCAAACTTATCACCAGTCATCTCTCTCTCTCTCTAATGCAGAGCAGTCCTATGGTCCAGTAGGACTATGGTGATTTTACTTACCAGTAAGAGATTTTTTTCGTTCTAAGATGTTGCACATCCCTAATAGCCCTTTAATTGAGTGGCTTGTTATGCTATTTTGGTGGGCACTTAGAAGTCAATCACATGCCTATGGGTCTCTAATGAGATGTAGCCAGATGAGGTAAAGCCAGCAGATTTCCTTCCCTAAAGGCCAACATCAAACCAGATGGAAACCGAAAGAACTGCAGATGCTGTCAATCAGAATCAGAAACAGAAGTTGCTGGAAAAGCTCAGCAGGTCTGGAGAGAGGCCAGAATTAATGTTTCAGGTCAAGTGATCCTTCCTCAGAAGGATTCTGTGATCTCTCTCCACAGATGCTGACAGACCTGCTGAGCCTACCAAACCAGATTTTTTTAAAAAAAAACACAATTGATAATGGTCTTACGGTCACAATTACTAAGTCTAGCTTCAAATTTCAGATTTTATTAATTGTATTTAAATTCCACCCACTGCCATAGTGGGATCCAAACGATGTCTCTAGACCATTAACCTGGGCTTCTGAATTACTGGTTCATTGATATTCCTAATGCTACATCCTCTCCCCAAAATAAAGGCCAGGACACCAGTTAGCTCTTCACTGCTCTTCAAACAGTGCCAGGGGGATCTTTTGCAATCATGTAAGAGATGACAGGAAATCCTTCCCTTGGTCCTGCACACCAATTATCAGCCTAGATTATATTTTTAAATCTCTTGAAAAGAGTCTTAAACACCCATGACTCTGAGACATAAATTTGAGTGAGAGTCATGGCTGCCCCTGGAAAAAGGACATTCCCTGTGTGAAGGATAGTAAGAACTACTGATGCTGGAGTCAGAGATAACAGTGTGGAGCTGGAGGAACACAGCAGGCCAGGCAGCATCAGAGGAGCAGGAAAGCCGACGT